>NC_083639.1:30099828-30124828 GCF_963576545.1 Limanda limanda
TGTTGGGTTTCGCTCTACATTTTAAAATCTTGACTTTCTCTATAAAATCTTTGATATAATTTATGTTATGATATATAAGCTATATAAATAGAATTGAATTGACTAAAAACACATAACTCTTTGTCTGAGAGAGCAAAGGAATCTGTTAAAAGTATTTTAAATAGTCTCCATTTCTGTTTTTCAGTTCCAAACGGACTGAGTGGCGTCACCTTGAAGTGGAAAGAACAGGCTGATGGGAACGTTTTCCACAAGGAGGAGAAAGTTTCCGACAAGAAAAAGAAAAAAACTGAGCTTTAAAAATTTGAATTTAACTTTCAATGCATGCGCTTGTGTTTCATGTCTGCACGTATACACACCTCTATCACTGTACGCAGTTAAACCATACCAATTAATGATGTTTTAGAAAAACTAGCCTTTTTGTGCTTATATGCTTAAACTGTGCGTCTGTTTATAAAGAGCATCAGGAACTGAATGCAGCCAGGGAAGATTGTCTAATTAACACCAGACACAGGGAGAGTCTCCATCGGAAGGAAAATGTAATTAGTTGCTAGCCAGGTTTTTTTTTACAGCTGATTATTTCTCACATTAAGGGAATTACAAAGAACCACAGCAAAGGTCAAGCCCATGCAAAACAGATCTCCGGTTGCAACTGTACGCTTTCACCAGACAGCACCATATATCCAGCATAAAATGTATTAATGTCTGCGCCTTTACTGGAATAACAAAAAAAAATGCAGATAGAAATCGAATGATTCTTATAACAAATTAATGAATGCATCAATAAATCTATGTATATGCAACATAAATGAATGACTTATGTTCTTTTTGACATGAAATACCTTGAGCAGCTCACATTGTAGCTTTATTACAGTTTTTCTCAATTGGTTTGGCTCATTTCACGAAACAGAAATGACATTCTCAAAACTACACGTGCAAACCTCCAAACCACTGGGCACTTGTTCACAACAGATTGGAAGATCTCATTCCTTTAATCAAATTGCAATTGTATTAGCACAGACTTGCACATGACAAGCACAATTTTCATATGATTTAGGACACCTTGCAAACGGTTAGGTACAATTGCCTTCAGTTAGCCCAATTACCAACTGAACATATCTTGCTGGTCTAAACTGAATGTTGCTTCTCAGTCAAGTGGTTGTTCTCTGCAGAGCATGTTGGCATAATTTCATTGTTTACATCATCACCTGCACAATAGTTCACTCCACTGTCAAAATCTTTCAGGCACATAATACCATGAAAAACATCATGGTATATACTGTAATATGGATCTCTTGGATCATCGGCTTAATTTTCAGGTGCAACTAGAACTTTACTAATCAAGGGGGAGTTTCACACATCCGATCACCAATCACACAGTAAGTTTAGTTAGCTGACAGGTGCTATCCAGGAGCATAAATGCTTCCATCAAATATCTAGAGCTTGACCAAGTTCAGTACAATTTATGAACATGGAAGCACCTGGCCAGGGAAACAACCAAGGGCAACTGCCTGCTGGAGGAAGAAGAGGAAGAGGAGCAAGGGTGCGTGGTGGTGGAGAAGGGGGAAGAGGCCGAGGAGGACGAAGACAACAATTTGTGCCAGATGAAATTCGGGCTACACTTGTGGACCATGGGGTCAACCATGGCCTCACAATGGCAGAGGCAGGTCATTGAGTTCAGCCTAATGTGCCACGCTCTACAGTGTCCTCTATCATCCAAACATTCCGCAGGGAAAACAGGTTTGTGGTCAGTCAACTATGGAATTATTGATGGTAGAATTAACTGTAGTATTCAAATTTATTGAACTAAAGTCAAAGTAAATACAAATGGTAATAGTGTCTATTCCCACACATTTTTCATTGTGTGGGACAATGTAAGCTTCCACCGTGGCCCGCTCATCAGGGCGTGGTTCACTGCCCATCCAAGAATGCTGATGGTGCTCTTATCACCTTACTCCCCATTCCTCAATCCTATCGAGGAGTTTTTATCTGCGTGGAGGTGGAGGGTCTATGAGCATCGGGCTCAAAACCAGAGGTCCCTTCTCCAGGCAATGGATGCTGCTTGTGGTGATGTCACAGCAGAGCAGTGTCAGGGATGGTTGCAGCATGCACGCCGATTCTTCCCCCGTTGCATAGCAAGGGAGAACATCAGATGTGATGTTGATGAAAATCTGTGGCCAGACAGACGAGAGCGCGAGGATGAGCAGGAGAGTGAGGATGAAAACTAGTGAAACTCCAGCTTTACTTTAGTTTGTTACTGTATGTGTTGTTAGTGTAGGCTAGACCTAATTTTAGTTTTGATGTGCTTATTGTCCCACAGTATATTGTGCTGTACACATTTTCTGTTACTGTAACAACGATGAATGGCAATTACTGTAACAATTTCCATGGCTGTATGACTGCAATAAAGTATTTTATGTGAAACCTTTAATTCATCTTTTTTCTGTTTACACATAGTATTCTGGAAAGAAAACATCTACTGTAACCATTCAGTGTCAAAGGACTGAGCCAAGATTGAAATGTGCACATGAGGGATATTTCTATGGTCCACTGCCATACTGACAAAACATCTAAACATCTTGACCTGTCGTGTTTACACAATGCCAAAGGGACTTTTCATTTTGGGGGCACTGACTATTTGTATGAGAAAAGGATTTAGTTTTGACTGATGAGTTGTCTGTTTTGGGAGAGATATGACCTTTTGCAGGTGTGCCATGGAGTTTTGCTGAACCATCCAGGTTATTTTGGCAAATGTATTTAAACCTTGGAGAATGTCCTTTTCCCCCCCCGAGAGATGAGCCACAGCAATCGAGAAGGAACTTTTCATTTTGGGGGCACTGACTATTTATATGAGAAAATGATTTGGTTTTGAAGCTTGAGTTAACTGTTTTGGGTGAGATATGACCTTTTGAAGGTGATCCATGTAGTTGTGCTGAACCATATAGGCTATTTTGCCAATTGCACTTAGTGCTCTGAGAATGTCATTTCTGTTTCGTGAAATGAGTCAAACCAATTGAGAAAAACTATAAACTCTCTCCAGTTTGCTTTTGTCCATTTTGTTGGAAAAACTTGCGTTAAACATTCTTCTTCTGAATAAATCCTCCTCTTCATTCACAGTTTGTTTCGTTGGCGGCAAAAACTGCAACTTTCAATCGGGGGTCCGCGGCCCCCTGGTGGTCCGCGACGGCATTGCAGGGGGCCGTGAAATTTCACTTTGATATTTCAACACATTTCCAGATTACTCTTGAATATTGTGAAAAATATCTAAAATAAGAAAAATATGTCTAAAATAATGTAAAGGTGCTGGTGATCATGAGGTTAAACTTAAGTAGGCCACAATTGTTTGTGTGGTATTGTATGATTATCACTTGTGACATATTCTGCGTTACTTTGTCATCTTCCCTCCTCAGTTGTAGCCCCAGTTTATGTTGAACGTTATCGATCACCGTTACTTTAACGTTCTCTCAACATGTCAGCTACATGTCTGTACATTTAAGTCATGAACGTTATCTGAGATGCAGTACAACTACAAACTGCATTTAAATTTTGTTTTCAGTTCTTAAGCACTGAAAATCAACCGTTTTTCTTGTTTTTTCACCGATTTTTCTAGATTTGATTGAGGTTTTTAAATAAAACCAACATTAAACTCTCTCCAGTTTGCTTTTGTCCATTTTGTTGGAAAACTTGTATTATATATATATATATATATATACTTGTATTAAACGCTCGGGCGTCTTCTGGATGAAACCTCCTCTTCATTCACACGTTGTTTCGTTGGCAAATCGCTTCTTTTTTTTCTTCTATTGTTTAATCCTCAACGTAAGACTCAGCTTCCTGTGCTTGATCCAAAAACCAAAACTAAATATATATAAATAAATAAAGACTTTATGCTTGAATCTGTATTTTCAGGTTTAACTCGTGATCCACTTCTGTTTGTTCCACACACGATGAAACAGTTTCTATGTGGAGCTGCCAAAGTATTTCCAGTTGCTTGAAGGAGATACGCTGACCTGGAGGAGCAGTCGGGGGGGGGAATGGTAGTATTGGTGGTGTGAACCCCCCCCTCCCCCTCCCCAGAGGAGGCGGCTTCAATCTGGCGCCCTCTGGGTTCTGATAAGAAAATGATGTGAAGCCCAATAAATACATGTTACAGTTATAAATTAAACTCTTTTTAAAGATGGTTAAGAACTAGGGCTGTCAAAGTTAAAGCGTTAATCTATGAGATTATTGTGACCTAGATTAATGCGATAAAATATTTTAACGAAGTTAACGCAGCTTTGTTTACATCCGGTGTGCGGAAGAAAATTCAGCTCCTCGAGCAAGCTGCCAGCGTCGCCCTTCAAACACAGTCCGTCAAATGATTAGTCCCGTCTGAATGAAAGCACAGCAAACTGCACAAGGACAGCAGGAAGAGTTGCTAGTTCAAGATGTTGCCACCCGGTGGAATTCTGCCTTGGAGGTTATCGAACGGATCCAGCGAAACAAGGGTCCGCTCGCTGCCACCCTGGCACAGCGCTGGCTGAACTATATTTCTTTTATTTTGCCGTGTTTGTCTTATTTTGAAGGCCCACAGCAGGAACTTCTGGGGATTAGCGTAGCAGCGCACCCTTTACTATCTCGGAAGCAGATTCCCCCGGTCTGAGTGAGTTGTGTCGCTCTGTCTGTTAGTGTTTTAGTTGGTTTCTAATGGTTATTTTAGTGCATGAAACTGGTTTAGTAATATGCAACTTTTCTTTTGTAGATAACTGTGACTGTGTCCCGTTATATGTTACAGAAAATAAAGTTAAACTGTTTCACTAAGCATGAGTCAAGTGAAGTGGATGAAGAACGCAGCAGTGCAAACAGAGACCGTCACACAGGCAACTCCACTCTTTCCGTCCTCTCATGTGCATTTTTTAAATCTTCCTCGAACCGTGTGTGTGTTTGTGCGCATGTTCGTGTGTGTAGTCCTACTCTGCGCTGCTGAAGCGCCGCGCAGCGCCAATAATATCACATACTTTTGCTGTTATCAGCCTGCAGTAAAAACCGCATTAAATCATTTTTTTCAAGCATATACTTACTTGTTGCTCCAACATTAACTGCAACAGTGTCCCAACGTTTGTATTTTTGCCTCATATGTGCTGAGGATCATACAGCTCACTTTACTTTTCCACTTTTTTCCACTTCACAATTATTAATTTAATGTCATCCATCTTCAAGAACTTCTCCGCTGTTCGCTCCGTTCAATGTCGGGTGTGGAGGGTAAATTACGTATTCTCCACTCAAGCCTATGTGGAGAATACGTATTCGTAATGGTGTCTCAAATACACCTTCTTTTTTGTTTTTTACCTTCTTTTTCGTTAATTCATTAGATTTAGTCTTTAGAAGAAAAACAAACTTTTAATCGCGATTAATTCCGATTAATGAATTTCAAAATGTGAGATTAATTAGTTAATTTTTTTTAATCTATTGACAGCCCTATTAAGAACATAAATACATAAAGTGTTTATAAAGATGGACGACATGACGGCTCACAGAGGTGAAGTGTCTCCGTCGCCCCCTGGAGGCCGGCTGCAGTCTAGGTCATCAACCAGGCCTCCTCTGTGTTAGTGGACGGGTCACGGACACATAGATGTTAAATATGTTTTTATCAAAGATGTTATTTAGTAATTTCAGGTTGTTCTTATCACACTGTTTGTTAAAATGTTCATGTTTCTGATAAGTTTGATTTTAATTTGTGTGAGTAATTTGTATCCTGGCGTATCCTGAAAGGTTAATGTCCTCAAGTGTGATTATGATTCAATTCAATATATACAAATGTACGAATAAACACCATTATATGTTTAATCAAAAAAAAGGTTCCCATTCCCCTTTCATTCCACTGCATTAGTACAGTAGAGGTATGTTAACATATTCACTGCAGCATTAATAAATAATAAACGCCTGAAGCATCAACAATCCAGAATCTATGAGAAACAACATCGAGCCACAATGTTTCTAAACTGCTCCGACAGAAACAAGTGGAAATACATCTATCTATCTATCTATCTATCTATCTGTCTATCTGTCTGTCTGTCTGTCTGTCTGTCTGTCTGTCTGTCTGTCTGTCTGTCTGTCTGTCTGTCTGTCTGTCTGTCTGTCTGTCTGTCTGTCTGTCTGTCTGTCTGTCTGTCTGTCTGTCTGTCTGTCTGTCTGTCTGTCTGTCTGTCTGTCTGTCTGTCTGTCTGTCTGTCTGTCTGTCTGTCTGTCTGTCTGTCTGTCTGTCTGTCTGTCTGTCTGTCTGTCTGTCTGTCTGTCTGTCTGTCTGTCTGTCTGTCTGTCTGTCTGTCTGTCTGTCTGTCTGTCTGTCTGTCTGTCTGTCTGTCTGTCTGTCTGTCTGTCTGTCTGTCTGTCTGTCTGTCTGTCTGTCTGTCTGTCTGTCTGTCTGTCTGTCTGTCTGTCTGTCTGTCTGTCTGTCTGTCTGTCTGTCTGTCTGTCTGTCTGTCTGTCTGTCTGTCTGTCTGTCTGTCTGTCTGTCTGTCTGTCTGTCTGTCTGTCTGTCTGTCTGTCTGTCTGTCTGTCTGTCTGTCTGTCTGTCTGTCTGTCTGTCTGTCTGTCTGTCTGTCTGTCTGTCTATCAATCTATCTATCTATCTATCTATCTATCTATCTATCTATCTATCTATCTATCTATCTATCTATCTATCTATAACCAAGGAGGAGCCCTGATTCCTCTGTGAGCATCAGGAACCTTGTACACTACTTTTAAAGATGCATTGTGTGAAACAATAAGTAAGTTACATAGGGTATAAACAAAATCTGTAAACATTCAGACACCTCACTGTGTTTTGAATGAAAGATCCATGTACCTCTTCACAAAGCTAGTACCACTGTAAACTTGTGTTTTCTTTCTCTCCTCGTTCTTTAAGTGCAGCTGCAAGACTCCTCTGGACCTGAAGGACCCTGCTGTGAAAGCAGACATTCTGAAATCAGCAAGTTTCCACCCTGAAACACATTCATAGACCCAGGACAGATATAATACAAAGTTTTATGTCATCAACTAACCCTGAGGGAGATGGGTGAATACAAAGAACTCCTGCCAGAGAGGATTTACAATGCAAAGCAGCCAGAACACTGAATAGAAGAGTTATCTATGAATTATTTTAATAATTATTCCAGGCATTGCTGATGCAGAGCTGCTGTTTTAGGTTGAGATCAGGGAACACACAACATGCTGGGGCTGAGTTGGTGCTCTGGCCTAGAAGGACTGGATCTGAGACATGTATCCTGTATGTGCAAATATACTTGGCAAATAAAAGAATTCTGATTCTGATTCTGATTCTGATTCATGTTTTTATTTTAAACATGTAGAAGAGACAATGAATCCTCACGCTATCTGTGGATGTAACACATACTCCCACATTAGTGAGATGTCGGACCCTGATGGGTAGCACACAACTTATCTCATCTTGGGCGGATGGAGGTTGTCAGGCAGAGGGTCAAATCAGCCTCACAATATGTTGGATGCATGTTAATGTGTACTTAAAGACATTTAAATTTGTGGAAAAAAATTGGTTCGAAAATAAATAAAAAATTATAAAAAAAGTTAAAATTGTTTAATCAACCAAAGATTTCGCGACTCTCCTGCAGAGCCTCCGCGGACCCCCTAGGGGTCGCGAACCCCCTGTTGAAGACCTCTGGTCTAGATATCATCAATTCTATTCTAAGGGTTCCTGTCTGTTTCATTAGATTAATGCTCATGAAAAAGCCAATGGAGAGAATTAAAGTAAATCTTATCCCAGTGAACTGATGAGTCTTGTGATTGGTTCTTTCTGTGTCATCGTACCTGTTTCCCTTGAGGAGAAAGCTCGGAGTCCCCCCCGATGCGGCCCTCCACGTTGTGGTTGCTCTCTCCGTGGCGGCACAGGTAGATGGAGTGAGAGTGCACGTGGATGTTCATGAGGTAATACACGATCTTGCTCTGGATGTAGTCCTGCACCCGGTTCACCAGGAAACGCCGGCCCACGTTTATCACCTTGATAAACGACAGGTCCCTGCAGGTGGTGAAGGATCATGGGGGGCTGAACTTAAAATCTGTTTACTGACGCCATCTAGTGTTCATTTGTTGCAAACTGCTATAAAGCAGCTATCACCTCAGGGTCGTCGCACACCGACTCCACCAAGAACACATGTTGGAGAGAGGTCAGAGGTCAACGTACGACTTAAGGCCGGCGCATGCTTCTGCGTCGTCAGGGGCCCGCAGGCACGCAGCTGTAACGCAGGACTCGTTGTCATTCATGGTTCTCCAACCGTTGCGCGTGTGTTGCCATGCAATACCCCGCCAGACCACTAGGCGCAGTAATGTTTTTTGTCGAAGTCGGCTCTTCTTCGTGTGTTGCACGAAGAAGAGCGATTTATTTACATCGCCACGGCGCCTCCGCAGAGCCTTTTTCTGGCGGAAAAATCCTCCGGTTAGTGACGGGTTATACTAGTGGACATAGTGTCGGATCTCTTCTGCCAAGTGCTCTTCTATCTGGTCCATATTCGTTCTTCTAAATCTTCCGTGGTTTCCGGGCATGAACCGAAAATGCGATTCCGGAAATGATGTAGTCAGCAGACCAATCACAGCCCTCGCGGCCGGGTGACGCTTGCGGGGCTTTGCCGTCTAGTTAGAAAAATTGGCCGACGCACGTAAGCACGTAGGAAGGGCCGTGAGGGGCCCGGAAGGGCTCCTGCGTCTCCGTTCCCGTGAAAACGCAGAAGCATGCGCCGGCCTTAACACGCAATCAAAACAAGATCATCCAGTTTTTAAATGAGACATTGAATGGGCCCTGTGGAGTTTTCATGTTAACATTTTTTTTTTGACAATATATTTATTGAGTTTTACATAAAAGAAACATACATTCAAACATTTATAAACATACAAACGTTTATGAACACCCCCAACCCACAATCAAACAATCAGGGTAAAGAAAAAGAGGCCGGAATTAAATAACTTAAATAGGATTAAATAAAATAATTTAAAAAAAATACATATATAAAAATATAAGAATAAATGAAAGTAAATAAAGACATAATTATACAAATACAGATAAATTAAATTAAATTACAATCAATCAAATCAAAAGCCTAGATAAAATAACGTTCCCTTATTCATAATATAAATTAGTTACAATTAATATTCATCCTATTAGGTGCTGCTTCTTTATTCTGTTTCACTCATTCATTTCCACTTGGTCGCTTTCAAAAAAATTGCATGAAGGTGTCCCATATCTCCTTGAATTTAAGCCAAGGCAAGAAGCCATTTCCCCTTAGCCACATTGCAGTTGTAGGACGGTCCATAGGTCCATACACAGGTTAATCAAAGGTGCTGTCTTTCGGCTTGGTACAAAGTGATTAGGATAGATAGCTAATATACATCTTGTTAACATTTAAAAGTCTCACATTCATCATTTCACGTTCAACGCTACATAAACTGTGAATGTTTGAATTTGATTTTCAATTAAGTCCGATTTCCAAAGGCAAGATAACAGCAAAATATAATAAAAACACTTCCAATGTTACCTTGAATGCATTCTCCTTCACAAAGCCTTGAATGAGGTCTCTACGTTCTCTTGTTAGGTTGTTGCATCAAAAACCTGAGAAAACAAGGACATGTGTATAACTTGGACAGTGTCAGCTTCAGAGTGACAGCAGCAGCCTGTTTGATATCTAGGTCACAATTCAGCAGTGAGATGCTGTCAGGAGCCCGTCACGTTTTCACGAGACAAACCCCATTTCCACCAGATACGACCGTGAGTGGAGAGAGGCAGCTGTGCTCTGTGGAAATTAGCAGTGATTTTATTATGTATCGGCGTGAAGTCTAATAACATGAACACTCCCTACTTGAACAGATCTATTAGTCTGTATGTAATAATACCGATGGCGCCGCCTACTGGCAACAGGAAATAAGCTTTGTTTCACAACTATCGGAGTCTCTGTTTCCTGTCTTTGTCTCTTTGTCCCCTCAGAGACTCAGCGTGAGGAGGAAGGAGCAACATGTCCGCCATGCAGCTGCTGCGGGTGTCGGTACATGAGCGGATCCGCGCTGCCGCTGAAGACTTCCTGCTGCAGGTGGAGGAAGGAGGAGGAAAGGCTCGAGTCCCGGAGCTGAGAGCGATGCTCACCGAGCGGCTCGCGGCGGCGGTGGAGGAGATCCTAGCGGGGCTGGAGGAAACCGCGGCTGGGTACGAGGAGCGAGTGGAGCGGACAGAGCTGGAGATCTGCCGCCAGAGGAGGCTGCTCGATGCCGGGATGCAGCCCGAAGTCCGGCTGCACAGAGCAGGTCAGTCCCTAGAGGAACCGCTAACAGGCTAACGTTAGCTAGCATCATATCTATCTATATCTATCTATGCTGCTCACGCTCTGTGAACTAGCTCCTCTGCTAACAGCTGTTTCTCTGCATCACTCCGGCTACAATCACCGGTCTGTAGTTAAACAGCCACACATCCCAGCCCCTCCTCTCTGGTGCTTCGTGACTCTGTGTTCTGTGTGAGCTCAGCCTCGTAGTCTAACAGGCTGATACAGCAGCGATGGCTTCTCTCTCTCCCTCTTGCTCCGAGTGGCTCATGTTCACTGACTCCTCCGCCTCCATTAACAGTAGAGCTACATGTAATAAATGCAGTGTGTTGGTAGCGATGGAGGCGAGAGGCTCCGCAGCCTAGAAGCTCCGTTAGCTGTAGTTGGCTTAGCCGCCGCTAGCCACCTAGCTTAGCACGTAGCCACCTAGCTTACCACGTAGCTTAGCCTAAGCTAGCTCTGTTATTCTAGGAATATTACCCTGTCTATAACATGACAACCCAGAGTTGGGACCAGGAAGCAGAGCTGCAGTGCTACACACTTCTCTGCTCCCTCTGGATCAGTCACACAACCCCATAGAGACTGTGTCTGTCCACCGTCCGATTACATGATTTAAATCAAACATTAACAGAGCGAGAATTCCACACAATAATCTAATAGAAATTAACACAACCTCTGCAACAACTCAGGTAACTAAGACTTTTAAATGTGGTCTTTTAAACATGAGATCACTGTCATCAAAAGCTTTGTTAGTTAATGAACTAGTCTCAGATTATAATATAGATTTATTGTCCCTCACTGAGACGTGGCTGCATCCTGATGAATCAGAATCAGAAAGGATTTATTGCCAAGTAGCTTTACACCTACCTGGAATTTTCTTTGGTAATTAGGTGCATACATTTAACATAAAGCATAAAAACACAATAAGTACTTCACATAAGAAAGAAATAACTGTTTATAAAAAAATAATATCCAAGATATAAAAAGTTAAATAAAGAGTAAAATGCAAAACAGTTATATACGAGATATAAAAAGTAAAATGCAAAACAGGAGAGAAATGTGGATGTGCAATTTGCAATATACTGTTATGTGTGTTAATGTAACACAGAATTGAGGCGTGGGTGCGGGATAAGAGTCCAAGCCAGGTGGGGGTCCCGGTGTCAAATAACCAATTAACCGGTGGCCAAATTAACTCCCGCCCAAATTAAACCAAACTATACCCCGGGGTGTAAAACAGCCTAGGCCATACTATACCCCTCCAGGCCAGAGTATACCCCAGGGGATAAACTGTCCAGGGCAAAACTATACATGGTGGATATGTGGTTGATTTAGCTCTAAGGTCAGGTAGGCATAGTAGTTGTGTTGTGCTATCAAAGCATTTGAATCTTCAAAATCTAGGCTGGATATTCTCTTATATTTTAATGATAATTTACACTGCATTAATTGGAATTCAGCTGTAGGCATATACTAGGAGATCTGTATCAGAGACTAATTGTATCCACAATTTAAGTACTGCAAGCTAGACTATTATGCAGTTGTAGACACAACACAGGGGATCCCTGGGCCTGAGAAGGGAAGGAAAGGGGTTAAATGTGGCTATAAGATGGACTATTAAATGTGACTTAAACTAGACAAAAATGTTCTGAGTTTCCATCAACGAAAACTAGACTAAAACTAAGAAGGATAAAAATGACTCAATGTGACTAAAGCTAATATGCATTTTCGTCTAAAGACTATACTAAATCTAAAAAGATACCAAAATTAACACTGGTGTCATGAAGTTGAAATTTGAGTTATAAGAACAATGTTAGTATTGGTGTAGCGAGCTAGAGAGTTTAATCAGACCGGATTCAACTAATCAACAGCTATTTTGGAATGAAAAAAGTGTCAGGATGTCAAAATACACAAAAATGCTTAATAACTAAATAAGCTGGCCAAGGAGTTAGACCTTACTGGCCATCAAAGAGCATGACAACTGTTTCATACATGCAAAGCAGCTCACAGAAATATATCCCAACTTGTGTATTGCTCTGCGGATCAGAGCAACACTACCAGTAACAGTAGCTTCAGCCGAGAGGAGTTTTTCTAAATTCAAACAGTTGAAAACGATGTTTTGATTGATGACTTTGCAGCAAGGAAGGCCAGAAGGATTGCACTGTAACCCTTGAAGTGTGATGCTAGGGAGTGGAATGTAAATAGTTCTTGAGACAAAGTTAAATTATACTATTTATTTATTTGTTTGTTTATTTTGCATATTCTATTTTGATTATTTAAAACGTGTAACATATTATACAATATATCATTTAAATTGAAAGCAAACTTGCATATATTATTTTATTTCTTGTTATTATAATTATTATTGTTTGTTAGCTAAGTTGTCATTTGTTTTGATTCTTTAGTGTGCACTTTGCATTTCTTCTTAGCTCTCGTTCTTGTGATAAATAAAGGTGCAGTACTTTACTGTAGAACTGTTAAGAAGTTTTGAATTTTTCATTTTTGGGGGGAGGCTCCAGGGGTGAAGCTTGACTTTATAAGATCTGCTTAATGCAAGCAGAGGAGTAGAGTTTGTTGAGGCGAGATGGGATAGCTGATTCCTCTAACTCGGTCTCATAGGGCTTTAACATTGTGTGACATCCTCTGTCCTTAACCCTCAGCAAGAGTCAGGAAAAACTACTAAAAACCCTTTTCACAGGTAAAAATATGTAGAAACCTCAGAGAGACACATGTGAGGGATCCCTCTCTCAGGACGGACAGAAGTGCAATAGATGTCAAGTGCTTAAGAAAACATCATCAGGATTTTTAGCAGCATCCATGAGGGTAAACATTTTTCAATACTATGTGTCAAGCAGTCCCGCTGCAATCACAGTCTCTGGCCAGCAGCCAGCAAGACCACGATTCAGCATCAGGATGGGATCCACTATAGTCCACAGTCATTGTCCACCGCCGCCAGTTAGAATCCATTATCAGCTGCCGCCTCGGTCGTGGTCCCTCATCATCCGATGCCAGCGCGACAAAGGATCCTCCATTACCACTACGATCACCCTGCACGATACAGAATCCACTAAACTGGAACAACTATTGCGACCTCTGACGCGCGATCCACAATCATATATATCCAAGGTGCGGCCGCAGTTGTGGCCCTGCATCCGCGGGCACTAAGGCACAGAAACTCCGGGAAAGGGGTCAAGTTAGTAACATGTACTGATCAGATAAGAATTACCTTGATGTGATAAGTATGGAGAAAAGGAAGGAGAAGCAGGAAAGAGAAGCTCCCTGTATACATTCCCTGTGCGTCTTAGCATCATCAGGGGTTTTTGCCTTTTTATCAATTTTGGAACATCGCACTAATTAGCTCTAACTATAAGCTTTATCAAAAAGGAAGGTTTTGAGTCTACTCTTAAACGAACAGAGCGTGTCTGCTTCCCGAACTGAAAGTGGGAGATTATTCCACAGGAGTGGGGCTTGATGGCTAAAAGCTCTGGCTCCTACTCTACTTTTAGAGACTTTAGGGACAACAAGTAAACCTGAGTTCTGATAATAGTGAATTACAGTAGTCCAGTCTCGATGTAACAAAGGCGTGGACTAGTTTTTCTGCATCTTTTTGCGAAAGAACATGTCTGATTTTTGAGATATTACGCAAGTGGAAAAACGCGGTCCTAGAAATTACTTTTAAGTGACTATTAAAGGTCAAATCAGGATCGAAGATCACTCCCAAGTTCCTGACTGTGTCATTGGAAGCAAGGGCAATGTCATCTAGCGCAGCTATATCATTAGATAATGTATCTCTAAGGTGTTTAGGGCCGAGTATTATAACCTCTGTTTTATCTGAGTTTAATAAGAGAAAATTGCGGGTCATCCAGGTTTTTATGTCCTTGAGACATGCTCGAAGTTTAGTTAATTGATTACTTTGATCGGGTTTTATTGACAAATATAACTGGGTGTCATCCGCATAACAGTGAAAATTTACCGAGTGTGTCCTGATAATGTTTCCTAGTGGAAGCATATATAATGAGAATAAAATTGGGCCGAGCACAGACCCCTGTGGGACACCATGGTTAACTTTGGTGCGCACCGATGACTCATCATTGATTTGTAGGAATTGGGAGCGATTAGCAAAATAAGATTTAAACCAGTTTAAGGCCGTTCCTTTAATGTTAATTAACTGTTTTAGTCTCTCTATTAAAATTTGATGGTCAATTGTGTCGAATGCTGCACTGAGATCTAACAGAACAGAACAAGTCCCTGGTCTGAAGCTATTAGAAGGTCATTAGTGACTTTTGCCAGGGCTGTCTCTGTGCTGTGATTGGTTCTAAACCCAGACTGAAAGTCTTCAAATATGTTATTTTCCTGGAGAAACTGACACGGCTGATTGGCTGCAACTTTTTCTAAGATTTTAGACAGGAAGGGGAGATTAGATATTGGCCTGTAATTTGCTAAAACCTCTGGGTCTAGGATGGGTTTTTTGAGTAGGGGTTTGATTACAGCTATTTTAAAAGACTGTGGTACATAACCTGATGATAATGACAGATTGATTGTGTTAAGTAACAAATTATCTATTAGGGGCAGAATTTCTTTAAGTAATTTAGTTGGAATCGGATCTAAGATACAGGTTGTTGGTTTAGAACCTGAGACTATTTTGGTAAACTGACCACGGGTGATCAGAGAGAAGCTGTCTAAGTAATGGGAAGGATTCTCAGCCGTTTCTGAGATCTCTGTTGTTGGGAGGGTATTAGTGCCAATTGAGGGCAGGAGATGGTTGATTTTATTTCTAATAGTAAGAATTTTATCATTAAAAAAGTTCATAAAGATATTGCTATTTATGGATCGAGGAATACTGGGTTCGGTGGAGGTGTGACTCTCTGTCAGCCTGGCTACAGTGCTGAAGAGAAACCTGGGGTTGTTTTTATTCTCTTCTTTTAGTTTTGAATAAAATGCAGCTCTTGCTTTGTGGAGAGCCTTTTTATATTCTTTAACACTACTCTTCCAGTCTAGGAGATTTTCAACACTGTTGCTGGAGCGCCACTTCCTTTCTAATTTTCTTGATATTTGTTTCAACTCATGTGTCTTGGAATTATACCACGGAGCTAATTTACTATGTTTTACACATTTCTTTTTTTAGAGGCGCTATTGAGTCTAGTGTTGATCGTAATGAGTCTGCAGAGCTTTCTACGAGGTGGTCAATCTCAATAGAGCTCGGGTTTTTAAAGAATTTGTTGTTTATGTCGACGGATAATACGGGTTTAAATGTAATCGGAATTATTTCCTTAAATTTCACTACAGCACTATCAGGTAGACATCTAGAAAATGAGTTTTTTATTAGGGGCATATATTCAGATAATGGAAAATCGAAGGTTATTAAATTATGGTCTGATAGTGTTGGATTGCGCGGAAGTACTTTTAAATGTTCAATTCCGACACCGTATGATAACACAAGGTCAAGTGTGTGGTTACAACAATGAGTAGGTTGATGTACACACTGACTGAAACCAATTGAGTCTAGTATCGTATAATGCTACGCTAAGGCTATCTTTATTATTGTCAACATGAATATTAAAGTCACCAACAATAATCATTTTATCGGTCTTTAGGACTAGGTTTGATAAAAACTCAGGGAATTCTGTTAGAAATTCAGTATAAGCCCCAGGAGCACGATAAACTACAGAAAATACGATTGGCTGTTGGTGTTTCCTGGATTGACGTGGAAGACTAAGAACAAGACATTCAAATGAGTTGTAGCTGAGTTTAGGTTTAGGATTAATTGATAGACAGGAGTTAAAAATAGCAGCAACTCCACCTCCTCGCCCGTGTGAATTTATATGACTGGGGGGAGTAGATTCATTTAAACTGACATATTCATCAGGATGCAGCCACGTCTCAGTGAGGGACAATAAATCTATATTGTAATCTGAGACTAGTTCATTAACTAAAATAGCCTTTGAGGACAGTGATCTAATGTTTAAAAGACCACATTTAAAAGTCTTAGTTTCCTGTGTTGTTCCAGAGGTTGTGTTAATTTTTATAAGATTATTGTGTGGAGTTCTCGCTGTGTTTTTTTTTAATTTAAATAATTTAATCGGACGGTAGACAGAGACAGTCTCTATGCGGTTGGGTGACTGATCCAGAGGGAGCAGAGAAGTGTTTAGCACTGCAGCTCTGCTTCCTGGTCCCAACTCTGGGTTGTCATGTGATAGACTTAGTAATATTCTTAGATAAGAGAGCTGCTCCATCCCAAGTGGGATGAACGCCGTCTCTCCTAACAAGACCAGGTTTCCTCCAAAAAGTTTGCCAATTATCTATAAAGCCCGGAACCGTTTACAGGACACCACCTCGACAGCCAGCGGTTAAAAGACAGCATGCGACTAAACATGTCATCACCTGTAGTGTTAGGGAGAGGGCCAGAGAAAACTACTGTGTCCGACATCGTTTTTGCAAAAGCACACACAGACTCAACATTAACTTTAGTGACCTCCGACATACGAAGCCGGGAGTCGTTGCTGCCGACGTGAATTATGATTTTACTGTATTTACGTTTAGTTTTAGCCAGCAGCTTCAATTTGGATTGGATGTCGCCGGCTCTGGCCCCCGGGATACAATTGACTATGGTCGCTCGTGTTGCTAACCTCACGTTTCTGAGAACCGAGTCGCCAATAACCAGAGTTTGATTCTCAGCGGGTGCGTCGCTGAGTGGAGAAAATCTATTTGAAACGTGAGCTGGTGGCTCTTTAATCGTGGGCTTTCTATGGGTGGTACTATGCCCCCTCCGGAACGTCACCTATGTGGGTATGTGCTTTTATTTTAATGTGTAACACTACTGAGAGGTGTGTTGAACTTTGTGGATGTTTCGATGTTATCAGTTTATCTGGTTGAAGTAATAAAAGTCTATGTTTTAGAGTTTTAAGATTTAAGTTAGTTAGCTTTCTCCCTTAATTTACCTGACAAAGCTGAACCCCCAATAAAATGTTGAAAAATTAAGTAATTCTTGTGTATATCATTCAACACGACTGATATCATGGGGGTATAATCTGGCCTGATGGGTATGAATTGGCCTAGGCCATAATATACCCAGGGTATAATCTAGCCTAGGCCCCTTTAACCCCGGGTATACTTCGGCCGGGGGGTATACTATGGCCTGTTACACTGGGCCTTGTTGATAAGGCCAACTGCAGCTGGGAAGAAGCTGGTCTTGTGGCGGGAGGTTTTGGAACATGTCAGTCTAAATGAATCTACTCCCCCCAGTCATATAAATTCACACGTGCCCAGAGAATTTGGACGAGGAGGTGGAGTTGCTGCTATTTTTAACTCCAGTCTATGAATTAATCCTAAACTTAAACTCAGCTACGACTCATTTGAATGTCTTGTTCTTAGTCTTCCACGCCAATCCAAGAAACACCAACAGCCAATCATATTTGCTGTAGTTTATCGTGCTCCTGGGGCTTATACTGAATACTGAAAGATAGCCTTAGCGTAGCATTATACGATACTAGACTCAATTGGTTTCAGTCAGTGTGTACATCAACCTACTCATTGTTGTAACCACACACTTGACCTTGTGTTATCATACGGTGTCGGAATTGAGCATTTAAAAGTACTTCCGCGCAATCCAACACTATCAGACCATAATTTAATAACCTTCGATTTTCCATTATCTGAATATATGCCCCTAATAAAAAACTCATTTTCTAGATGTCTACCTGATAGTGCTGTACCGTGCTCCTGGGGCTTATACTGAATATTTAAAGGAATTCCCTGAGTTTTTTTCAAACCTAGTCCTAAAGACCGATAAATTTATTTTTATTGGTGACTTTAATATTCATGTTGACCATAATAAAAATAGCCTTAGCGTAGGGCTGTGCAATTAATCAAATTTTAATCGTGATTTCGATTTTTTGGGTCAAATGATCTCCAAACTTATATAATCGAGTTGAAACGATTTTCTGAAATTACATGAACAATTCAGTCCTTCCCCCAAAGCATTCAACGCGGCCCTGCTGACTGGCTCTCACTCTCAAGCAGCTGTAAAGTGAAGGAGGAGAGTTGTGTGTGTGGTGACCGGCGGTATTTAAAAAAAACACCACGAGTGGAAAATGGCAGAGGGAGGGCAGACCCGCTTGATCGACAAAAAGGGTAGAAAAAGTTCTCTTGTATTGGAACACCCTGGATTCTTAGAATCTGAAGAGGAGCAGCACCACACAATGTAGCGGTCGCGCAGCGCCATTCTCAAGCACGCAGCCGCCTTTTTTTTTGGAGCGAAACACTGAATAAATGCATCATATTTTCAAACTCAAAAGTAATCGTATGAATAATTGTGATTTCAATATTATCCAAATTAATCGTGATTATGTATATTTTTTCATAATCGAGAAAGAACCGCTCACAGGCTAACGTAAGCTAGCATCAGCTCGAGCAGCAGAGTTAATACTCCACTTCCTGTCTCTGTCTGCTGCACCCGGCTGCTCCACCTCTCACCTGACTAATGAGGAGGATTTGATGCTGTTGTGAACGAGTCTGTGCAGAAAACCTGCTGCTGTGAATGAAAAACTTTTTTTTACCAGAAACCCTTTGTTTTATGCTGCTTCCTTTACGAGCTGCGTCGTAACACCAACTGTAAACAACCTCAACATCTCTACTTCCTGAATGTGATCGTTCAAAAATCCCAACAGTCGACATTAAACGACACAACACAAGTTTTTCAAAACACTTCAGTAAACTCTGAAATTATAAACGTGTGTTTTTGTGTTTCAGTGTGTCCTGCAGACGTCCAGCAACTGATGGTGAAGAAAGAAGAGGTTCCCCCTGAGGAGCAGCAGTGGAGCCCCCTTGTGGACCAGGAGGACCCAGAGCCCCACCACATTAAAGAGGAACAGGAGGAACCGTGGACCAATCAGGATGGACAGCAGCTTCAAGGACTGGAGGAGGCTGATATCAAGTTCACATCGACTCCTGTTGCTGTGAAGAGTGAAGAAGATCAAGAGAAACCTAAATCGTCAAAGCTTCATCCGAGTGAGATGAAGGAGAACAGAGCGGACTGTGGAGGACCAGGACCAGCCAGGAACTCAGGTCCAGATGGACGTTTACAACAAGGTCCTGAGGACAAGACTGAAGACTCTTCTGAGACTGAAGACAATGAGGATGATTGGATGGAGACCAGGGAAACTCAGACTGGTTTAAATACAAGAAACAACGAACAGCCTCTAAGTGATGTGGGATGTAAGACAGAAAAAAAATCGTTTAGTTGCTCTGAGTGTGGTAAAAGATTTAACCAAAGGGGCCATCTAAATACACATATGAGGATTCATACAGGAGAGAAACCGTTTAGTTGCTCCGAGTGTGGTGAAAGATTTAGCCGTAGGGGCATTCTAAATACACATATGAGGATTCATACGGGAGAGAAACCGTTTAGTTGCTCTGAGTGTGGTACTAGATTTAGCCAAAAGGGCGACCTAAATAGACATATGAGGATTCATACAGGAGAGAAACCGTTTAGTTGCTCCGAGTGTGGTGAAAGATTTAGCCGTAGGGGCATTCTAAATACACATATGAGGATTCATACGGGAGAGAAACCGTTTAGTTGCTCTGAGTGTGGTACTAGATTTAGCCAAAAGGGCGACCTAAATAGACATATGAGGATTCATACGGGAGAGAAACCGTTTAGTTGCTCTGAGTGTTGTGAAAGATTTAGCCATAGGGGCATTCTAAATACACATATGAGGATTCATACTGGAGAGAAACCGTTTAGTTGCTCTGAGTGTGGTGAAAGATTTAGCCATAGGGGCAGTCTAAATAGACATATGAGGATTCATACAAGAAAGAAAGCGTTTAGTTGATCTGAGTGTGGTGAAAGATTTAAGATTCAGTCCTCTTGTACGAGACATCTGAGGATTCATAAAGGAGAGAAGGGATTCAGTTGCAACCTTTGCAACAAAAGATTTATTAGGATTTATCAGCAGATATTCATAGTATACATATTCATAGTTCACTGTTTTAAATAAACTACTAACAGGTTTTATGTCCCTAGAAAATATAAATCATTGAATAACATGAAAGATCTGTGTTTATATATCTTATTTCTACAGATTTCTACATAATTTATCTATTTTTCATAATGTCCTACACGTCATTTTAAGTTTAATGTGTGTTCCTTGCACAATATGAATGTGTGTTCTTAACTAGTTTATATGATTAAATATCTTTTTTTTTAAACAATGGTTTCTTGGTTCGTGAGATTGAATGACAGTGTGTGTTCTCCTTTATGTATTGAATGTGTTTCCAAGAATAAAAGTCTAATAAAAAGATAATGGCGTCGTCGCCCTCCTCTTTGTTTCTGTATGAACGGAGGCTGCACTGGCTACAGTTGAATTGTCTCCTCACGAGACAAATTAATCAGATTCTCACAGTCAGACATGTTTGTTTACGTTTGACGTGAAGTCGGAACTGGGCAATTGAAACTTTTGTGTTTTTCTGGTCATGATAGATCGGTCAATGTGAACGTGTTCCAGGGGTCTCGTATTTGATTTACGGTTTACAAAAGTTTGAAATAAGTATTCACTTGGTGCCGTCTGGTGTGTTTTGTTAGGCACAGCTTCAAGAAGAGTAAAGCTCAGCTCAGTGTTCATTTTCCAGTGCCTTTGTTGATGAAACAATTTGTTCCCTTAATTTGTAGTTGCAACTCTAGGAGAATGATAATAATGATGAAATATCTTATTTTTGAGACATCTATGAAAAGAAACTGAGCAGTGGTGGTGTCTGTTTAACTGAGGATTATGTGTCAGTGGTCACATCAGGTTTGATTGTCTTATTTATTTCAATCGGTTTCTTTTTCTGGGTTAAAAAAACAACATAAATGCTTCTTTTAATATGTTCTCCGAGTCAACAGAAAGTCAATGAGCTGTCTAACTCCACAGCCCCATAGTGCTAATTGCCCTTCTCCCTCATCTTGTTTATTAATTGGGGGGAGGGGGAGGGGTAATTTAAATATCCATTTGATAATGAATCTGAATAAGAGAAATAAGCAACTGAATGGATTAATGAATTACTTTCCCTTTTTCTTATTTGCTATTCACCCTAATGAGTAATTTAGCTTCTCTATTCAACCTCTCCATTCTGGACACTTTGGGCCTTGTGCTGATAAAACAAGGTAAAACAAAGCAAATTAGCCACGAAATCTAATTTCATTTAGTTCTTTAATAATATTGACAGCGTTTTTATTATAACAAGGGACAATACAATGAAAGTCCAAAATTATCAATATCAGAGTTGAATGCACAGATTCATTTGTCTCTGATATTTCTTTGAGCAAAAACATGACTCATTGAAACTCACTTTTATCGTCTGCTAAAAAGGCACAAGGAGGCTGATTGGAGCACGGCAATAACTTATCAATAATCAAACATGACACAGTCATCCAATGAAACTCTGCATTAGTAAATATAAAGGCTGATGTTGAGGAAAAGTTAAGAAGCAAATAAACGTTTGCAAGAAGCAAATAAAGCAAATTCTTTGTTTGATAACATGAACAAAAGTATCTCAACAAAATAGCAATAATACCTACAAATCCCTTCAGAGAACACATAATGAATAAGTATCATTAAGAGCTGATTGAGACACATTAAAAACATTGTGAACAGCAGCTCGAGACAGAAAGTTCAATCTGTTACCTACTGCCGGGACAATATGTCAAGTAATGTGAAGTATTTTCTAACAATGCTTCTATAACAAGAGGGATAAATCTTTATACAGCATTTGAATCTTCCTTCAGAACCCTGTTCAGTACAATCTCTCAAATCTATAAGATGAGACACACAATGGCTTCAGATAACAATCACAAATGCAAATGTCTGTCTATAAGATGCGGATTTATATTATAAAAAGTTTTTACAGCATCTACTTTATAACATGATCTGTTTGCAAATGTAGAAATGTATTTTTTATCATAATAATGTGCTTGTATTGAGAAGAATAGAGGAGCTGATACTCAGTGTATGTAATGATCAGTATGGCTTTGTATTATTTACAGTACAATAAGGATTAGTTGGCAGTTGTGTTAAACACTGTGTTGTTTTGTTTTGTTGATAGATTTCTTGTAGTGCACATGCAGAAGAGTTTATGATACTAATGATTAGGGATGAGCGAGTACAGCATTATCTGTATCTGTTAACCATATGAATTATCCGTATCCGTACTCGGAGTGGGCGGGGCCTAACCCGGAAGTGGGCTGGTTCAACATAACTTTCTTTATTAACTTTGACATTTTTTTACGATTTTTTTATTTTTATTTTTTTTAAATTTATTTCAACACCAGGTGTGTGTGTGTGTGTGTGTGTGTGTGTGTGTGTGTGTGTGTGTGTGTGTGTGTGTGTGTGTGTGTGTGTGTGTGTGTGTGTGTGTGTGTGAGAGTGAGATGCGAGGGACGTTCACTGTCTCCCGGAGAAATCAACACTCTGTGTTTTTAGTATAGAAAGACGTGAATTATATTCGTTCACAAGTCATACAGACTGGTTTTGTTATTTTCACTTTACATTAACACTTAAATTTTAGTGCAGTGTAATTGTTTGCCTTGATAATTAAATGCAAGTGTGATAATAGATGACAATTTCAAACCATACAAACTGTCATGTTGTACTGTATTTAATAGAGGTTTACTTTACTGTAAAGTAAGTGTAAATGTAAAGTGAAAATAACAAAACCAGTCATTATGACTTGTGAACAAATATAATTCACGTCTTTCTATACTAAAAACACAGAGTGTTCATTTCTCCGGGTGACAGTGAACGTCCCTCGCATCTCCAGCGCTCCTCTACTGAGCCATTGCAGGTCTCGTGAAAATTTTTCCAAAGACTTGTACCCGAAGACCCAGTCGGGAAATGAACGAATCATTTCTGCTTCCTTGACTGAGCCTATGGAACAGTCCCGATGCGCAGTGAACCTGAGTGACTGAGAGACAGAGAGCTGTTCTGTGAGTGAGTGAGTGAGCAGAGCCGTGTGTGACGGGAGGAGCGCTGTGACGCTGTGTGAGGATTTTCATTCAGTCCGAGCACAGATATTGACTCCGATTACTCGTATTATAATCGTAATCGGCAAAAGTGCTTTATCCGTACCGGATACTCGTTTCAGCCGAGTATCCGGCTCTCTACTAATGATAAGGCCTCCAGGTCAAAGCCAAACTTTAATGTGTGCCGTGAAGAACAAGACTTTTCATCTTCACTCAGAAGCGGACACAGCCACTAGTTTCCTCGGAGCTGTCAAAGTCGATTCCTTCACACAGGGACTCCTTGAAGAGAGAGGAAACGTCACTGACATTCACAGATTAATGCCTCACAGCAGAAAATACTATTAGAGGAAACTAATAGCGTCTCAAGAGTCTTAAGTTCCTATTTGGAAAATTGGGTCATTTATGTGGAGTGCTGTTAAACGATTGCAGCACTGGAGACTGATCATTAGAACATTGTCTAAGAAGAAGTTATTAATTATTAATCACTTTTCTGAACCTACGTGTGATTGCTTCACTTTAATCAATACTAAGACACTCTTAAATAACCATCTTATAATTATTAATACATTATATATGTGCACAGCAAAGTATAGTTACTTGTCTATCATTTTACCTCTTTAAAACATATCTAGGTGTCTGACAAATGTGATAATCAAATGCTTTTAAAGAAGCTGCCTTTTGCTGTCGCAGCCATTTATTCATTTTCCAAAGAATCAGGGTGCGATAGTCGTTCTTGATAACGTCGCTGAGATGAAACATATCGACAGCAGCTTTCTGAGTGCAAAGGTGATGGAAGGTTGAAGAAACCAAAGTGCTGGAAAACCATGAAAAAAGCCGAGTCCCTCAGGGTTTCATCCTGGTAGGAGATGAGATGCTGCAAGGTGTTCAAGGACAAAACAAAAGATCTGGGGACTCCTGATCACAGCCGAGCAGAGTAACCATCCTCTCCACATTGACTCGTGTTAACAGGCTCAACAACAGAGGTCAATTCAAAGGAGACTTTGAATTGAATTGGAGAATTTAAGGGGACTGTTAATGAGTGTCATTCTAGTTTGTGCATGTAAAAAACCTGCAGTTAAAAAGCCCAAAGTCCTCAGTGAAGGCAGCTCCTCTCCCCCACAGACAACATAGCACATGAACCTCCTCAAGCACCTGAAGCACATGAAGCTCCAGAAGCTCCTGAAGCTGAAGAGGAGCTGCAGCAAAGGACAGTCTGAAGAAAGTGATGTGTTTTCTGACGATAAGGGCAAGTAAACCTTTTCAAATCAAAACACAAATTCAAATTCCCTGAATATGTCACCACAGCCCAAGATCATTTTATATGTGCAGTGAGATCTTCTGTTCACGATGATTAAAGTTACAATTAAGCAAGTTTTTACTTTCAAATATTCAGTGCACGTGTAAAAGTACTCACTTCAAGTGGGCTGAACCATGAGAAAGAGAGAGAGAGAGAGAGAGAGAGAGAGAGAGAGAGAGAGAGAGGTGTTGGTGCTAATCACATCAATGTATTTTGTTTGGAGTGCAGAGTATTTGATATTAAACTCCCTATAAAACCTATATTATTGTTATAAAACAGTTTTCAGTTTTTTGATTTATTGTACAATTGCATTTCTTGACATTATTGTTAATTATTTTCTTATTAGCGTGGGGGGGGGTTAAGAGCGAGAGGGGAAGGAGGATAAAAACCAAGATGTGGATCAATGACGGACGGACAGACAGA
>NC_083639.1:30129828-30147328 GCF_963576545.1 Limanda limanda
CAGAAATTTCAGGCTAAAATCGCCACTGCACTGATGTCAAACGGACTCAAACCTTTGTTTTTCCCAGCGAACGTCACCTGAACGTAGAACATAAAAGTCTTGAAACTCTTCTTTTCTGAGGATTTTTCCATCAAACACAAACGTGATGAGTCTGCGTTCTGTGTGCACTAAGTTTATTTTCACTAATGTGCGGTCGTCAGTCAGGACATCAGGCAGCTGTGTTACTGATGTATGTGGTCTGTGCCGGAGCCATGAAGCCAAACATGATACTCACCAAGTGGAGCAGGGGGGGAAGAAAGAGAGAGAGAGAGAGGGGGAGGAAAAGGACGGGAGGAGGGATCCAGAAACGTTTTCTTCTGCAGCCAAACAACATGAAAAGAAGTAAAGTAGTAAAAGAAAGTGAGCTAGAGAAAGAGAAGGAGTGGAGCGTGAAATGGAGATGAGGGGAGTGGAAGATGGTTACAGAAACCAACAGGGAGAGTGAGAGAGAGAGAGGGAGACTGGTAGAGGATAAGAAAAAGAAGCTGAGAAGAGAAAGAGGAAGAGATGGTGAGAAGGAAAAAGGCTGAAGTGGAGAGCTGACAGAGGAGGAGAGAAACACTCAAAAATCAGGGAGTGGAGAAGAAGCTGAGGAGGAGGAGGAAGAGGAGGAGGAAGAGGAGTGGAAAAGTGAAGTGTGACAGAAAGAGAGAGAGAGAGAGAGCAGATGTGAAGAGGACAAGAGAGAAGAGAGAGTAACTCACTGGTGTGTTTTTGACGATGTGGTGGAACCTTCTGGAGCTGGAGCTGCAGGACTGAGCGCTATCAGGACCGAGCAGACACACACACATACACACACACACACACACACACACACACACACACACACACACACACACACACACACACACACACACACACACACACACACACACACACCCAGCTCCCCTGCGGTGGTGGATATGACCTCTCGGCTCTGTGGCGTGGTGGACCTGCAGTGACAGTTGGGAGGAACCGGTTCTTGGTCCAGTCCGGTGAGTTGAATAAGAAGCTCTGATGAATCATCTGGAGATTTTTCCATTATGTTGCTTAATTCCTTCATTCAGACGTAAAGAGGAGATTAAACCTGACGCCTGCTGTTGGATGTGATGCTGCTGATCTGACAGGTTTGGTTTTGGTCGTTGATGTTTGGTTGATAATTATCTTTCTGTTATTTTCCAGTCGTGTTTTCACATTTTGACACTTGAAAAACCAGTTGTTTGGTTTATTTGGACACTTTTGTTTAAATGTCCAATCCTGTTTGTTGAGGTTTTCACAGACGCTGTTTCAGGAAACTGATGAAATTGCGAATGATCTTATCAAAAAAGTATTTTCCACGGCTTCTTCTCCCAGAATTATCAAATCTTTTTTGGCTTTAGTTCGTTTGAGCGGCTGTTGTTGCAATTCGGAGAAAGATGATTGTTGGAGTTTATAAAAATTTAGTTTTGTGTTGTGTCGTTAGTTCACTTGGTTCCAACCAGAAAGATTCATGGATCATTAATTGATCTTAAAAAAGGACGAAAAAGACATTGGGAGACAACTGTGTTTGTTTGATGTAAATTGAATTAATAACCAATAATTATTTGAACATTTAGACGTCTCAATCACATTATAAGGTCCAGTTGACGTTCTCACAGCATTTTGCGACATTGGAGAGTTATCAACTACTTGAAGACACGTGCTGGGTTCCAGTGTAAACAAGTAGAAGCAGGTAACGTTGATGTGAGTCGCACTAGAGTCGTTCTTACTGATCTGCACCAAATTACACACATTCGTAAATATCAGTCGCCGGATTATAACAGAATTTTGTCATAAAGATTCATGACTTGTTCTCAGAGATGTTGAAAAGCGGATCTGACCCAGAGATGCTGTTTCCCACCAGTCTCCTTTCTGACCGGTGTCCTCTGGGGGCGGAGCTGGAGAGGAAAGGGCGGGGTCTAAACACGCCCATATACTGTAATAAGGAGTTTTTGCGTAATCTTGCTTATAAACAAACAAATAGACCTTCGGGGGAGGTAACATTTCTCTTGAACATGGATTTATAATCTTATTGGGATTAGGGTTGCAAAATTCCGGGAATATTCAAAGTTGGAAACTTTCCACGGGAATTAACGGGAATATACGGGAATTAACGGGAATATACGGGAATATACGGGAATTAACGGGAATTAACAGGAATAAACTGGAAATGTTGTGGGTAATTTATACTAACTGTATTTACCTTGTCATATACAGACATAAATATAAACATTTTGTTGTGTCACAGGCTGATTTGAGCCCTGAGGAAACTTTGGGCACTTGACTATATGCTTCTGCATCGTTGTGTCATTCTTAACATAGGTCTTTGCACAGTATTTGCAAATGTACACAGCCTTTCCTTCTACATTGGATGGGGTGAAATGTCTCCACACATGAGAGAGTGCACGTGGCATTGTTCTGTAGAATAAGATGAGAAAAAAGTTTGTAAAAAAACACTAATGCAATGCCAGAGACATATATAGTTAGCCAAACAATTGGAATCGTCTGTAAACATATTTTACAATTGATGGATAAATGAATGGAAATAGTCTAGATGAACAGATGAACAATCCTCAATCAGCATGCTAATATGTTTTCTCCAGTAATATCATGGAAACTTACCTGACTAGTCCTTCACTCTACAGCAGGCCTCAATAGCCCTGCTGTAGAGTGAAGCATGCTGGGAGTTATCTGTGCATGTGATGGAAGAATGCACAGTGGAGGGTTGAAACTCAACGTTCCATACATCTTTAAAATAGAGTTTTGAATGATGTTTTTATTGCTCAGCCTTTAATTTGCGTATTTTTTTTTTCAAAATTCCCAAAAATTCCCGAGCTAAACTTCCCATGGAAAGTTTCCGGAAAGTTTCCGGAAATTTACCGGTAACTTTCCACCCCTTTGCAACCCTAATTGGGATTAATCTCCACAGTCTGAATGTTGCTGTCCATGTGAACACTGATCACAGACCTGCAGCTGGATTGAGTCTGAATCTCCAGACGATAAAAACATGCAGAGTTGGAAACCAGACGTTTCTCCACCGGTGACTCGGAGTCGTAAAGCGACCCAGCGCTCGGCTGGTCGGTCGGCGAGCTTCTCTCTGTGAGTTCCACCTCCACTTGGACCAGAGGGACGGAAGCAAGGGGGGGGGGGAGTGATGTGGTGGGAAACGTCTGAACGTATTCCACAACATGTAGGTGGTCTTCACCCGCACTGACGAAGCAGGACAAACATCTGCAGGTGTGGAGACAGAGTTAGAAACAGAATCACAGCTGGACCTGCAGGAGGAGCAGCTCAGTGTTGGTGGTGGGAGGGAGGACTGGGAGGACTGGGAGGTCCGGTGCTGGTCGGGCAGGGATGAAGGTCGTGTGGGTTCATCGGCCTCAGGTCGTAGCCGACGCAGCAGCTGACAAAGCAAACCAGGAATAGTTCGGACTTCTTCGTCCAATCACAACAGCGCAGGTCGACTTCTGTCTTCCTCCGGCTTCTTTCAGCTCCAACGAGGGAAACAAGCTGTGAGATTCTCTCTGGTTGAGCTGGTTGTAATGTGTGTTTCTGGTCTCCAGGGGGCGCTGTGGCAATCACAGACATACAATTCTTCCCATTATAAGATTGTGTAGCGTTATAATTGTTTTGAATCTGTTATTCTACACAAACTACTGATGTTTTCCAACTGGGAACATTTTGCTTGAGAAACTCGTCATCAGGTCTTTGTCCTGTAGTTTGTAAAACTCCACATCCAAGACATCAGGGTTCTTGAACCTGATCCCTTCTCTCTCGTGTCCCGTGGTGTCTCCCATCGTCCTGTCCTCCGTCCCCTCCCCTCCTCCCCTCCTCCCTTCCTCCCCCACTTTGCCTCTCGGAGCCACGTGAGCGTCAGTTTCTCATGAACTCCCTGAGCGAGTGCAGCCCGAGCTGAAGCGCTGCCAGAGAAAACATCAACACAACGAGCCGGGTCAGGGTCCACTGCTCGCCCGTCTTCCTCCCTCCTCTTCCTCCCTCCGTCTCCCCCTTCCTCTCCTCCACATCTCTTCTCTCTCCCTCTGCTCTGCTGCATCCTGGGTCATTACTCCCTCAGCGGGAGGTCACAGGTTCAATTGTGGTGGAATTAAAATGCCAACACTCTTGGACCAGCGGACAGTGTGTGTGTTTGTGTGTGAGTGTGTGTGTGTGTGTGTGTTGTGTGGATTATTAAGACATGTGTTAACAATTAGAAGCTGGCCGAGCCTTTGTTGTGCAGCCGAGTGTGAAACCGTTTTGACGTTTTCTGGTTTCGTGGAAATCGATTCAGACTTTTTCAACAATGGCAACACATTAAAAATGAGTGTGACCATCACGGGATTAACAGCACTCGTCTTTGTGCTCTAATGAAGCGAGCACATGTTTAGTGTTGTGGTTTTCCTGGTTTTATTGTCACTGATTATGTGTGTCTGTGTGTGTGTGCCTGTGTGTGTGTGTGTGTGTGCGTGAGTGAGACGAGAAACAGGAGGTACTCTTTGCACTTTAATGAGATGTTTATCTCTTTAGCTCTGCGTGTTTCTTCCATTAAACAATAAACATGCGACACTGTAAACGTTAATCGTCCCTGTCAAGTTTAACTGAACTCAGCTTGAGGTCATGTGGGTGATCAGAGGAAGAGATTTGTGTTTGTGTCGCGCTTTTACATCAATAAGCGACTTCCTCATCAATTCAGACACATTAGCATAAACAACAAATACGCTGAGGAGGTGTCGGCCTCTGTTTGACCTCGATGGATATGAAGGGATTTCTCCCATTCTTTTTTATTTAAAAGCAGAGTTCAGGCAGAAAACAGGAGAAGAAACAGATAAAACAAAGTGGTGATGACAGGGAAGCTGACGTGTTTGTAAAAAATTGCCGACACTCGTCAGAGATTCTTTGAGAGAAGCTTCAACCTGAGATTTTATTTTTATGAGCTTATTCCATCTCCTCCACTCGTTCCCCTTTTCTGACAATAATCTTTTAGATCAATCATCTTTCCTCTCGTGTGTAGTAAAGTTTTTTTTGTGAATGTGAAAGTATTGGATGTTTGGCCTAACAGCCGTGATGAAGGTAAGGATGCGTGCTACTTGTGAGGAGCATTTTGAGCATAGGCCTTATTATAGGAAAGTAAGGACATTTTGGCTGGTCTGCATTTTTTCAAAGGCATGATTGAGGGTTAGGTTTGTGTGTGTGTGTGTGTGTGTGTGTGTGTCTGTGTGTGTGTGTGTGTGTGTGTGTGTGTGTGTGTGTGTGTGTGTGTGTGTGTGTGTGTGTGTAAGGATAATAAATGGGGTGGGGGGCATCAGGGAATAGAGCTGCGCTTTTGACAGGATGAGCTTGTTGCTATAAATCAGTGAGGCTGTAAATCTGACCTTAAAACACACACACACACGCGCACACACACACACACACACACACACACCTATGCTGCTTCCAATTAGTCACATGACATCATCAACCCGCACACATGTGATCAGAGACACACAGAGACATGGTGACCTCTGGTCTGTGACCTCCACGTTCACGAAGCCTCTGGAGAAATGATGAACTGAAACAAAAATCCACGTTGAAATCCAACACTTTTTACTCTTCTTCACGTCTGGAAGAAGAAAGAATTATAACCTTAATAAATAACTTTAGGTGTCAACACTGGGCAGAAAACCAGATGAGCAGATGTGATGAAGGCGCTCGTGTAAAATGTGTTAAATTCTTTATTAAACACTTTATACATGATTTATATCTTCTCATCTGACTCACCCAAGCCAAAAAAAGCATATTTCCAAAAATGTAAAACTATTATTTTATATATTCTTTGGAATGTTACCACCAGTGATTGTAAATAATTATGAACAAAAGTTAACAGTTGTTTAATTGTAAATGTAAAATTGTACCCAAAACATCTCAGACATGAGCTTTGGATATTATTTTGAGTCAATCGTGACATTTCAGCCCAATTTAATATAATCAAGTAACTAATCTGAAACACGAACAGTGGAACAAACATCAATGTGATAAGAACTAAACCGTCTTAGAAAGAAATGTATTTCACGTGTGCTTGAATTTTTAGATTGGTCCACGTCCCATCTGCTAACATGGAGGAGGCAAGTTTTAATCCAAACATATATAAAAACGAGAGGTGTCGATGATGGTGAAGTTGATGCTGAAGAAAGAAATCTCCGCGGACCCAAAACTTGCTTGTATAGTTTAAAGTTTATTACACAAAAGTCTTACAGGTCAGGACGGACTCTAGAAATCCGGAGACATCCACACGCCAATAATGGAAGCCTGCCTTTGCAGGAGTCAAGCCCACATTTTATAGAGAGGTTGCGACCCAAGGCAAAACAACGTCCCAAATCTCGTGGTTCAGCAGGACATAACTGCATGTGTCTAAGCATATAATATGAAAAATACACATCTAACAAATATCAAACTGAACCATGGTTCTGTGTTCAATGTTTGAACCACGAGGACGTTCATTTGGTGCATTTGAACTAGTGGGGAGTATTGTGGAGTATTGTGGAGTACTGTGGAGTACCGTATTACTGTGGAGTACTGTATTACTGTGGAGTACTGAGGAGTACTGTATTACTGTGGAGTACTGAGGAGAACTGTATTACTGTGGAGTACTGTAGTACTGTAGTGCAGTAGTACTGTAGCGCTGTAGTACTGTAGTGCAGTAGTACTGTGGTGCTGTGGTACTGTAGAGTACTGTAGAGTACTGTAGTACTGTAGAGTACTGTAGTACTGTGAAGTACTGTAGAGTACTGAGGTGCTGTAGTGCTGTAGTACTGTAGTGCTGTAGTGCTGTGGAGTACTGTAGAGTACTGTAGTACTGTGAAGTACTGTAGAGTACTGTAGTACTGTAGTGCTGTAGTGCTGTGGAGTACTGTTGAGTCGATGAAGAACAGACGTAACAGGCTCTGGCTTCTACACTTGTATTTACTTCACCTCAGCAGCTAATTGGCCGATGTTTGATTTCTGATCCAGACACCGACAGCCAGATGTTCAGCCTCCGTGCACAGCTGGAGGAACTTTGTACAGACGATGTAAAAACCCTCTAAACGTGTGTCTCACTGTGACGAGGGGAACCCAGACTCGTACGGACACATTAAGGGTCACCGCTAACAAAGCTGCAGTTGTGGCAGCGCTGCCAGTGAACTCTGTCTGGAGGATGTAATGACTCAAACCTCGACAGCTGCAGAAAACAAGGGAGACCCGAAGATTCAATTCAACGAGACGACGGACGAATTCCAAACTAAAACCCGCGAGCACGACGAGAACCTTTGAAAAACGAACAAGAGGAGATTTAAACTCTCCTAAAGTTTACAGCCATGACGTCGTCCATCGTGGTTTCACTTGTTTCCCGCAACGACCTCGAATTAAGACTCTGTGAAAGTGACCCTGAACGCCTCCTACGTAACGTTCAGGGTCTCCGGAGCTTTCACGCACACAGTCGGGACATTGTGGGGTTTTGTTTTTCTAACCGAGCTCCTGTCTGCTCTGGAGCTTGTTTCCTGTGGAGACCTGCTGCACCGCGCTGCCTCATAAACACAGAATGCAAAGAAAGTCCTAAAACACAAGCTGCTCTCTATTCATGATCCCAGACACACAGAGTTAACAGGCTGAATGTTCTCAATCCATCTCAGACAGAAATACGTTTTTCCAGAGTGTCGTTTCAATTTAACAGTAATTTAGGATTTTGTAAGTTTAATTTTTGTTGTTGTTCTTCTGAACAGAACTTCCTATGTGTGATTATTCTACAAATCTTGCAAATATGTATTCCAGTAGTGCGATTTTTTACTCGAGTACAGCATGTTGAGTATTTCTATTAAGTTCATATACTTCAGATAAGATAAGATAAGATAAGATAAGATAAGCGGATCACAAGCAACAATGTCAAATGTGAAACTGAAAAGTGTAAAAAGTCACGGATCAAACTCTGAAATGAAAATACTGAAGTAAAATACAATATTTTTACATTTTTATTAACATTACAGAAAGTATATTTATATAGCTGCTACTCAGACACACACACACACATACACACACACACACACACAAACACACACACAAACACACACACACACACACACTCGGGTTCATCCAGGCTCCACAGTGACGTACAAGCCCCACGAGTCCGATGTGACACTTACACACTGATGCTGCGACGCTGAAACACTTGACCTCTGTCGGCCTCTGGACACCTCCCGGGGTCAAAGGTCAAACCCTGACGTGTCGGCAGCGTGTGTTTGAACACGCCACACACAATCTACAGCTGCTCAGATACATGGGAAGGATTTAAAACATGTTTGACGGCTTCTCATGAACCCGTGTGCTCCAGTGAATTCACCACACGATCCAACATCAACAACACTGCATGTCCCTCTGTGTGTGTGTGTCTGTGTGCGTGTGTGTGTGTGTGTGTGTAGTGTATGTTTTCTTATCAGGTCACAACATGTGTCCTGGTCCATGTTTGAGCTCAGCAGCTTCTCCTGTTCACTTCTGATAGAAGATAATCTTCTGTCTTATGACACGTTAAACTCAACCAGCCTGAGCTGAGTTTGTTCTAATGACTTTTAGATTCTTTAATATCAAACCATCACACACCTCAGGGCTTCAGGTCGGATGCTAACATCTCGTTGAATATGCTGTTTCTGAAAACTGACTGAAAAAAGGCTTTAAAGGTTGAAGTCTGATTAAAAAGTTTTTTTCTTTCTTTCAGGATATGATGTTTATGATATTTATCCTGTATAAAAACAGATCCCTTCATGCAGCGAGGCTGAAAATACACAGGGTGGATGTGAAGATGACTTTCACGCAGAAAACATCTTCACTGTTATGTTTACTTTACATTTGGCCCTGATATGTACACATAAGAACGATACTCATTCTGCCTAGTGCATGCTGATATGACAACTGACTTATATTCGTTAAGTTGTTTTAGCAAACTGTGACAAAACTCAAGAAGTTAACCATGGTGCTGCACAGGAGGAAAACATCAGGTCGGAGGAAACAGGACACAGACAGGAAGTAGACCAAGCTAAGATACAGAAGACAAACATTTTCAAAGTAAAATCCAGAAAGCTGAAAACTAGTCCAACATTTCAAAGTGAGTCTGACACTAAATGTGTCTTTGTGACATCAAAGGTGTCTCAAGAATTGAAAATACGAATATTTATCAAGAGACGAATTCAAATGATCCACAAAACATATCTTACTGTACAGATCTTATTTATTTACATTTTCACTTTAATATGCACAATACTCTGCACTTTTACTGCCTTTTTTGCACTTCTGGTTAGATGCTAAACTGCATTTCGTTGTATAAGTACTTGTACTGTGCAATGACAATAAAGTTGAATCTAATCTAATCTAATATTTAAAGTCTGTTTATAGAAGCAGATTCTGTCAAAAAACCAAACCTCTGCTCCACCTGCTGAGGAGTGAGCTTCACTCTGAATCACAACCGATCTGTGTCGAGTGAAACAAGTGACAAGTGTGGTATTGTGTTGTCGGTGGATTTAATGAGCGGTCGCTGAGCCGGGACACCCCCCCACAGCCCCCCCACCTCCCTGAGCGTCGTCCTGTCAGAGCGAAACGCTCGAGGCCTCAAGAGGCAGAACAAGAATTTCCATTTCACACTTGGGTTGAAATTCCAGCTTCGCACCACGGGGCCGGTTCAATGGCCGACATCAGCCAAGTGAAGTCAATCATGTGAGAGGAAAAACACTTTCTCCGTGACGTGCATGTGGACGCTTCACGCTTTCACCCTCTTTCCTGTCAGAGTGAGTTGTGAAAAAGTGAAAACACGAGAGTAAATCTTTATATCACTCGTCCAAAAGGCCGATGAAACGAGAAGGGCGAGTTGGAAACTGCAGCAGCGATATAGAATAAGTGAAGCATCCCGGCACCTCCACGGTTCTGGCAGCCGTGCAGGTTTTGGAGCCGGACCCTCCGAACCCGAGCCGCAGGGGGTCCTGACTGTGATCCGCTCTGAGAAGTCGAGCTGTGCATCTCCTCATTTCCACATCTCAGGTTCCTGCTGCACCGATGCAAAGACACATCGTGGCTGTCGGACAGAAATGCAGAAATTAAATCAACATTATACAAACACCGGGTTACAGGAAGTGACCCGGGTGGTTCGGGGGGGGGGGTCGTTGTTACTCTTTGTTCATTCGATTTCACAATTATTCATACATTTGTATCGCAGGCGACAGCTCACAAAACGTAAAGCCGAAACACCTGGATCTCCTCCATGTTAGCAGATGGGACATGAACAGAACAAAACAAAAATTAAACGTCAAAAATAAGTGTTTGCTGTTAAAAAAAGAGGTCAAAGGTCATGATTGACAGCTGAGACTGTCCAGGGATTGGTCGATTGGACGTATCCGAGCGCACGGGTCACAGGAGTTTGTTAGATTTACCGTTAGCTCCACCGAGAAGGTTCTGTCGACACCTGGTCTCTACCTCCACGCTCTCCTCCAGCTGCTGAATCTGTGGTGTAGTATCAGTATTTCCGACGAATCCCAGTCTTCTGGAATCCGACCCTCGGGTTTCTGCGTCTGCTCCGAGCATCTTCTCCTCCGTGTTCTGCTGAATCGATCGGTGTCTCCGGTGAGCAGCGAGATGTCTTCACCACACGAGCAGATGAAACTATCGTCGTCTCAGAGGAACTTTTAAGTTTGTTGCTAAAGTTTCATGTTCACTTCCAGCTCTTCTTAAAATGATCCAACAGAAACCCAACGTGAGGCGGAAAGTGGAGAAGCATCTGTAGCTTTTACGATTCCTGCCGAGTTTAACGTTAACGTTTCCACAATAACAGTAAATAAAGATGGACGACAGGACAGCTCCGTAAATGTGAAAGGCTGAAACTTTATGATCGACAGCTGAGACTGACTCGTGATCGGCTAATTCAATCTAATGCTCCTCGTTAAAGGAGGAAACCTAATTGATTGTAAAGTTTACGTAAATAACTTGTGTATATGAGCGATTTCCTTGAGCGCGTAGAGATACACACACTGAACAGCAACAAACACAAACTGCACATAGTGGCAGAGACATGCGGACACACAATGTACTGTGTGTGTGTGTGTGTGTGTGTGTGTGTGTGTGTGTGTGTGTGTGTGTGTGTCTGTGCGACTGTTTGGGGCTCAGGTGAAGTGGTGTCGACAGCAGGGCCAATGGAGGGGAAGACCGTGGAGAGACGGGGGTGTGATTACAAACCCAGAGCGGCTCTTCCTCCTCTTCCTCCTCTTCCTCCTCCTCTTCCTCCTCTTCCTTCTCTTCCTCCTCCTCTTCCTCCTCTTCCTCCTCTGTTTGTTTCCTCCTCTTCTTCTTCCTCCTCTTCTTCTTCCTCCTCTTCCACCTCTTCCTCCTCTTCCTCATCCTCCTCCTCTGTTTGATTCCTCCTCTTCATGTCTCTCACTGGGAACCAGAGGAATTAGGATGAAATGAAATGATGGACGTGTCTGTCTCTGTCTGATAGAAACAACAGAGGAGGAGATGGAGGAGGAGAGAAAGAAAATTCAACATCACTTCTTTATTTCCTCTCAGCTGATTAAACATTTGACCAGCTCCCTCAGTTGTTCACAGTAAACGAGCTTCAATCTCTAAATCCATGAATCAGTCACAGAGCAACAAGGGAACAGTTCATGAAGTGGTTTCAATCCTCAACCGTCTTTTTACGATGTCGTTTCCTTCTGTCTGTTCCCTGGAGCTGAAAGCAACATGTGCTGAGTCTGCAGAACCCGTTTGCTGTTCTGTAAAAAACAATTAACCTTCCAAACGAATGTTGGACTGCAGCTACTGCAGCTCCTCTGTAAAAATGTAATTCAATTTTTTTGTGGGGGTTTTGATTTCGAGTCCTTGCACGAACAATAATTCATCTGCAGCTTTTCATGTGAATTAAAACATTTCTTTCATCGTCTTTCGTGCAATGAATGTTGTTGCCAGAGCTAAATCAGTTATTATAATAATTTTTTTATCTGTTTGTCTCTTTGTTTAGTTTAGTTTATTCTATTTTATACTATTTCTATTCTATTTTTGGTTGTAATTACTTGAGCATTGCTAGAAGAGAGCCTGTGACTCAAGCGTTTCATTGCCAGCGACCGCTTCATGTTATTGTTGTGCATTTGATAATAAAAATCTTGAATCTTAATCACAACCCAAAACTATTAAAGTTAAGCTGTCTCTGGATTTCCTTTTTCTAAACAAGTGCAGATGAATTCCACTTGTGTTATCTCAGATAAATAATGAAATCATTTCAGTTATTACAGCTTGTTCCTTTTCCTCCTAATTTGATCAACAGAAACGAACCTTCACTTCTCTTTGTTTTCAGATGAGTAAAAAGATGAAGTGACTCCACGAGAATCCAAACTCCGGCGGCTCCGCGGCTTTTGATGTTTCCATCGAACAAAACACAAAAACAAAGTGAGTGACTTTTCTTTGCAGCTGCTTGTGAAGCTCGGTGGGTTTGAAGTTGTGTTTTCTCACCACAGTCACATGTGATTTACAACAACAACACTCGCTGTCGGCTTCTGATCAACATCCACATTCTGGATTTGACGTCTGATCCACATCGAGATGTCGAAGTCTTCGTGGACGTTGTTCACATCGTTCCTCACTCGGCTGTTTGTTGATGAACATAATCAGACGAGGATTATGTTCATCACGGATGTGTGCGAGTGAGTCGGAGGAGCCAGATGTTTTTCATCTTTTGTAGAAGATGAATATGTACACGGACATGTGTGTGTGTGTGTCTGTGTGTGTGTGTGTGTGTGTGTGTGTGTGTGTGTGTGTGAGGGGCCCAGATGTTTGTGTCTCCTCATGAAAACAGATGTACGCTGTGTGCGAGTTCATGTCAATAGATTTAAGAGATTGTGTTACTTTAGAGTCTTTAATCTTTGGCTCGGACTCGGCCTGAACACACAGGAACACTGGATATCAACACACACAACACAGCACACAGCGGGGGGGGGGGGGGGGGGACCCAGAGGACACAGAGAGGGAGGATTGAGACAAACTGGGCGATGGAGACTGAAGTGTTTGTTGTAACTAAAGATCTGGAACCTTTTGTCCAATAAATAAAGATGACAAACGTTCTTGTCGTTAGTTCCATCCTCTGGAGACAAACTAGCTTAGCTTAGCATAAGACACTGGAAACAGAGGGAAACAGCTAGCCTGTCCGTGTTCCTTTTTCAAAACACTTTATTGTTTTATCTGGTTTAACCTGTGAAACGATGAAGCAATAAAACTTTAGATTTGTGCAACTTGAACAAACTCGTACGGGAAAAGTTTAAATTGAACAATTGTACATTTCTGGAACTGAACTTCGACTCAAACGTTCCGTCATATTTTCCCATCAGCTCCTCCGAACATCGTGTATTTCTTCACTGAGAAGCTGATTCATCATCAACGGTAACAAATCGCTTTCAGGAAATAAACCAACATTCACAGGTTCAGATGTAAATAACATGCGGACTCTGGTAGATGTGAAATATTCCTGCAGACATGTTTCTTTTGACCTCGACCTTTGACCCAGTGGTTGTGTGTTTATATCTCATGGGACGTTACTGCAGACATTACAACCCCCTCCCCCCCCCCCCCGCTCCTTCTCTCACACAAACCTGGCAATGAGGCGTACCCATAATGCAAAGCACATGACTTTGACGACCTGGGACCGGGGTTCACTTCCTGCGTCCCGTATATCCTCAGGTTCAGGTTCAGCTCGGTCAAGGCTCTGGGAAGTTTGTGGTTTCTTCTCGAGTTGATGTTTGCAGACGAGACCCAGCGTTACCTTCTCCTTCCTGCTGGATGAGCTGGAAGTCTCTCAGCTCTCGTCCATGTTCAACTCAATCCTTCGAAACCTTTCTCCTCCCAGCCAATCCTCTCTCCATGACCCTCGCTTTGCTTTATATAACATGAGAAAACATAACAAGAATCCGGTCTTGCCTGACTCAGTGTGACACCAGCTCTGGGTACAGACCAGGGATTGTCTCTCACCTCACAACCTTCTGCTGGGCCTCCTCTCATGGGCGAAGGAACCCTGAGGAACTCATTCTGCTTCTCATCAAACGAGAATCAACTTCAAGTCACTCAGTGTCTGGGTCAGCGTCCGTCTACTTGAGCTCCATCATTAGTCCATCGTGTCTTCATTCACTTGTGCCTCGTGCCGGCTAAGTGCACAAAGATTATAAATATGTCATATGCTGAAGTACACAACTTCAAAAGAAAAGTATTCACTTACTTTTCACCACTGACTGTGATCAGACTTTCAAGAACGTCCTAAATTTCAAATAGACAAAAGCACACGTCAGTGAGTTTACAGCAACACAAAGAGTGAACAACTAACACTTCTATTTAAAGTGTGGTGAGCAAACCCTGTGTGTAAGAGCTGTGTGTGTGTGTGTGTGTGTGTGTGTGTGTGTGTGTGTGTGTGTGTGTGTGTGTCCACCCACAACGACATAGTTCTTCACCCGGGGGGGGTATTAGTCATCTGCGACCTCTGACCCTTCCACAACGAGCCAATCACGTTTCCCCGGCTCTGCTTGAGCCAAGAGCGACGACAGATCTGAAAAGAGACAAAAACAAAAACATTTAGTGTTAATTTAAAAGACGATAATTAAAAACGGGCTCTCTCTCTCACAGATTTCTCTCGTTTGTCTTGTCTCGCTGAAGAATCTCTTTGATCCAACAATTTATGGCAAAATAAAGACGTGTTTCGTTGGCTGCTCTTCGTACGATAAAAGATGTTCTGTGGATTTACTTGGAAATTGGACCAAGTCCCAGAGGAACATTTAAAGTAATTTAAAGCCGTCTCCCGGAGATCACAGATGTTCTGAGCCAGAGAGGGTGGAGGAGAAAGATGGAGGATTGAAACAGTGAGAAAAATTAGACAGAAGATAAAAGACATGTTTATTCCAACAGAGGGATGACACACACACACACACACACACACACACTTCTATACTGGTGAGGACACACATGATATAATGGATTTCCCAGCCCCTTACAGTCCTCACTCAACCATTAAACCTTATTCAGTCCCATAGTCAAACTTTTCCATATCATGCCGTCCTTCCAGAAATTAAAGTGAAAACCTCCTGGATACAAACACGTCAGCAAGCAACAAGACGTCCAATGTGCGATAAGCAACATTCAACTCAATCAGCGAACGATACAAGTGTTAAAACACCAAGGGGCGTCACAACTTTCTCACAGTCCAGACTACGTAGCCCAGGAAGTAGGCAGTCGCAGTCTTCGTGGGCTTCGTAGACCACAAAGACTCTTCAAGGGATCGTGACCCTGAACTGGTTCAAAGCTCGTGGGAGTCGTGCTGAATGAGGCCCACTGACTTTTCAAGATTTCTTGGGTTTTGTAATCTGCCATCGTTTCCAAATCCGCTTGTTTTGACCGACTCGGTACCAGGAAGTAGGAAAGAGGCTAATTACACTGAGCTGAAGGAGAGAGATTAGCAGTGAGACCCATGAAACCACATTAAAACACACTGTCTCACCACACCCCCCGAAGAAAAGACAAGGAAATCAATTCCTTCTGTCCGTGTTTTACATGACGGCTTCAAGTGTGTGTGTAAACAGTTAAGTGTTCGGTGTGTGTGTGTCTGCTTACAACTGTGTGTACATGTGTGTGTTCGCGACGACAGATGATGTGCAGGCCTCTCGTGAGGGTCTGCGGCATGCTAACAGCTCTGTGGCGCACACACACACACACACAAACACACACACACACACACCTCCGCGCCACATGGGACCCTGTAAATCACTTACAGGTCAAGGCTAATTTTTAAAGACCAGATCTCACCCCCAGCTTTTCTCCAGACACCTCTCAAAATACTGAACACACACACACACACACACACACACACACACACACACACACACACACACACACACACCCTCCCCCATGAATGTGCCTCCATCTTATTTGAATCACATTCCTCGTTCATTATGATTTTGCTCTTTAAGTCGCTTCGATCTGCTTCCACTCTTCTTCTCTTGAGATCTTCTCTCACGTCTCCTGAGTCGAACGCACTCTGTGTTTCCTCGAGTCATTTTTAATCAGACACAACTTTAGTTTCCAGCCCCGAAGCTGCAGCCGCTGCACTCGTCGACCCGAACGCCTCCTCCAGCCAAACAGCAGCTAATTAATCATCAGTGAAATCGGCCGGGGGGGGGGAGGGGACGACGCTCTCAGTGAAAACAGCAGAATCATGAGCGGATGAACTGAAGCTGGTTTCATACTTGATTACAACTTTGAGTAACTGCGGCTCTGTTCTCACGATGGTAATGAAAACCCTGTGCTGATATAAAAACCAGGAGGCATTTGTTTTTGTGTTTGTTAGTTTACGCAAAAAACTGCTCAACCAAATTCCAAGAAATGTTGTGGATGGGTGAAACGTGACTCATGGTAAAACTGGTAAAACTCATTGAAAGGTGGATCCAGGAATTTCTTTCACTTCCTTTAATAAGATTATCTTGACCCCCGAGACGTTTAGAGTGACGTGTGTGATGTCATGACGCGGCGCCCGACTGTGGAAGAGAAACCGGGTTCTGAAAGGGATCGAACCGGCCCGGTGACGTCTTATTTCAAATATTCCCTTGTTCTCAGATTTCTCTGGTTCTGCTTCATTTCTCTTTTTCCTACGGTCTCAGTCTCAGTGTAAACACTAAAGGTATCTGTGTCCTGGCCTCTGTGTGTGTGTGTGTGTGTGTGTGTGTGTGTGTGTGTGTGTGTGTGTGTGTGTGTGTGTCTGTGTGTGTGTGTGTGTGTGCGTGTGTGTGCGTGTGTGCGTGTGTGTGTGTTTGTTTGTGTGTGTGTGTGTCCTAGACGCTGTTTAACCAGCTCATTTAGGAGCAGAGAGTGTGTCAGGATATCAAAACATTGTTGAAGGAGATCTGGGACATTTCCTGTGAATGTTACTCAGATTTCTTTTTAGATTAGTTGTGGTGTCTTGAATTAATTTACTGAGTTTTGTTTTTGAATACTTTTACTCGTCTTTGTCTTAATTTACTTTACTTACATCGATTACATCTGCTCGGACTTTCATTTTTGTGGTATTTCAGTTTGAGAGCAGAACGTATGGTCGTACATTCAGATTGTGTAAAGCTTTCACTGCTGTGCTTGCACTCCAATGTTCCCTGCTTGTGCTTTGATTTTCTCAGCTTGTGCTTAAATTGTGCACTTGCACTCAGATATCTTGTTTCTTGCACTCAAGCTTCGGCTCCGCTTGCGCTCAAGCTGCTTCTCTGCACACATGAAATGTATTTTTTTCGGGTTATAATTATAACTAGTCCGTCAAAAAAGAGCTGAAGCTGGACAATGTATCCAAGTAGGAAAATATCAGTTTGAGATAAAAAAAAAAAAAGCAGAGCAAATCAAAGCACAAGCTTAGAGTGCAAGCGCAAGGTTCTGAGAGAAAGCTTTCCGATGAATATGTTTGCTCTCAAAG
>NC_083639.1:30149828-30162328 GCF_963576545.1 Limanda limanda
GAACATGAAGGGTCAAGAAAACTAAACTGAGGCAGAAACACAAGAAAGCACATTATTAATTAAACACTAATCCAGAAATACAAATATTCAAAGTCTAAACACAATCCAAAAGTTTCTCAAAAGTTCACAGGAGCAGAATCCTAACAGAACACAGGTTAAAGGTCACTGTGACATCACCAGCAACAGTTCTAGTGAGTTCAGGCCTCAGAGGTCGCAGAAAAAACGTGCATCATCTCAGACACGAACAAATCTAAGTGTTAGAGGTTAAAAAACATTCATCTAAAATCCTACAGCGGGCGTGTTATAGTTTCTCTTGTCTGGTTGAGATTTTAAACGACAAACACGAACACGATGAAGATAAAACCAGCACCTGCTCAGCTCCTCTAACCCTGGACCTTCAGAATAAAACTGCTGCTCCACCATCCGCTTCCTGTTGTCGAGGGTCTGGGGCTTTAGGGGGGTCACGTGGATGTAAGTGTTTGCACGTGTGTGTGTCGAGGGGAAGTGAACGTAAACAACGAGGTGCAAACAGACCAGAGAAGTCGACTCCAGCACAGGTTGTTAACGAACGATGAGAATACGACAGATCTCTCTGTGTCTCTGCAGGATGTCGGTGAAGCTGCGATTCGACTCTCCCTCGGACGGAGGTGTGGTGCACAGGAGCCGCTCCTTCACCGGCTTCAGCTCTCTGAACACACGGCGGCGGTGAGTGACGCTGGTGAAGCCGATGAGGCGATAACACTGAACCAATGTTAGAGAGCCGGGGAAACTCTATTGATGAGTTCTTCCCGTCGGGGACAATCCGGTGTTTTCTGGACATGATGTAGAAATCCTGCTGTGGAAAGATCAGTGTTGTTGTTCACAGCTCATTCACACCGGCCTCTGCCTTCATCCTTTCGTCTTCTACGTGTACGGCTCCTCTTCTTCACTCTGAGATATTTGTGTTCTTCCAGTTTCACGACACTAGAGGGCTGCAGGGAAAGTTCCAGGAAAGGTCTTGAACAAGTGATTCAGACCTGTTCTCACTCTGCAGCCTCTCCCGAACATTTCAACAGCTCATCTTCTAACAGCAGCGTGAACAGGACACTTTGTCACATCGTAATTTTTGAGTCGTGCAAACCTTCTCGCCGCCAAACACAACTTGTGAGGCTGCAAGTGTTTGAGGATTCATTTCCCATTGGAGCTTCATTCCCATAATATATTCAAGATTCAAGATTCAAGATTTTTATTGTCAAATGCACAGAGATAACATGGAGCAGTCGCCGGCAATGAAATGCTTGAGTCACTGGCTCTCTTTTAGCAATGCTCAAGTAACAACCTTCAGGATGAATGACTGGAGCAGAAGATTCATCTGAAGGAAATTACACAGATTCAGTTTTTCATTGTGTCAGACAACAAATGAAAGGAAACATTAAATGTGATTTTACACTAAACCATCTGATGCCGTGCGGAAGCAAACCACTTCGACCTCGGACGACGGGAAGACAGTGAACGCACCGCAGACTAGAACATGTTATTGGTTAATGAACAAAGTCGCAAGAAGTCCGTTCCCAGAGAAAGGGAGAGAGAGAGAGAGGGAACCAAGTGTCATGTTTAAAAAGAGAGAGAGCAGGAATGTGCTTCCTGCTTGTGAGAAACACAAAGCAACAGAAACACAAAGCAAAAGTAAAAAACATGAATGATCCTCTGTTTGCTTTCAGTCCGTCCTCTGCACGAAACTCTCTCCGCTCCAAGGCCACGTCGGGGGGGAGGTCTCGGCCGCACCTGTCTCCCAGCAGAGCGGGGGGGGGGATCTGGTCTCTGCTGCCGGACCAGGTCGACAGGGTCTTCCAGGCGCTGCGCAGAGGACTCAAGTACGTGAATCAGGCCGGTAGAAGCTCCATGATTCTGTGATCTAAACTGCTGAGGAATGTGATGATGATGATGAAGAAGTAAAACTCTTATTCAATAACTAAACCACCTCTGGGAGAAGCTTCACCCAGAGTTGGTTTAGTCCAATGCTCTCGTGACATGTCTGAGTTACTGATGCTGCAGTTCTGCTTTAAACGTGAATCTCACATGTTGCCATGGTTACGTGGCTGCAGGGAGTATCTGGAGGGTCACCAGGCGGAGATGGACTTCCTGTCGTCCCAGCAGAGAGAGACCAAGAGAAACTCCAGACTGGTGAGAGGAGAGAGAATCCCAGTGTTCACAATGTGTCTTTGAGAAACGGGAAGGAAAATGTCTTCAGCACGTTTGATTCAGGGAGAAACCAATTGGTGGTCGAAGGTCAAAACATAAACGGGACATCACAAATGACGTTAGACTCTCGCGTTAAAATGTTAGCTATCAAAATGTTCCCCACACAAACTGGATCTATTCAGGATGAGATAGCGTTTTAATCTCATGTGGTCGCTCTGCTGAAAAATGAACTTAACACTTTTATTTTCTTGAGGATGATGATTGATCCCTTCTCTCTATTTTCAGGCGTTTTTCTACGATCTGGAAAAGGTAATCATTTTCTTTCTCTCTTTGCGCTTCCTATTATAATTTTTATTTTATATGTACAAAATGAATATACCAACAACTACACTAATCTAATAAAATCGAACATCGAATTGTTTGCGTTAACAGGAGCTCCGAGCGCTGGAGAGACACATCCGTCGACTGGAATTTCAGATCAGCAAGGTACACCTCGGCTTTTCAGGTTTTTGTCTGTTTGAGGTTTGAGGCGAGGATGAGACTTTCCACCAAATTACTCACGTAGTCTTTTATATAGAGAAAGTTAAAGAGCTTTAAAATGTCTGAGTCTGTAACGTTTGTTATTTGTGTGTGTGTGTGTGTGTGTGTGTGTGTGTGTGTGTGTGTGTGTGTGTGTGTGTGTGTGTGTGTGTGTGTGTGTGTGTGTGTGTGTGTGTGTGTGTGTGTGTGTGTGTGTGTGTGTGTGTGTGTGTGTGTGTGTGTGTGTGTGTGTGTGTGTGTGTGTGTGTGTGTGCAGGTGGAGGAGCTGTATGAGACGTACTGTATCCAGTGGAGATTGTGTCAGGGAGCCGTCAACATGAAGAGAGCTTTCTCTCTGTCCCCGTCCACCAGGGCGTCCAGAGACAGTCTGCTGGAGCTGAGCCGCAACCACAGACACAGCCTGCAGGTGTGTGTGTCTGTGTCTGTGTGTGTGTGTGAGTGTGTGTGTGTGTGTGTCTGTGTGTGTCTGTGTGTGTGTGTGGTCCAGGTATTTCTTTCTTCATCTTTTCACATGTGTCTACCTAAGTAGGTCCCCATAACGCACATCACTCATTTTTCAGGTGAAGACGGTTAAGGTTAAAAGTTCAGGTTATGGTTTAGGTATAGATTAAGTGTAGGGTAGGTTAAAGTTAAAGATAAGGTTAAAGTTAAAGTTAAAGTTAAAGTTAAAGTCAGGTTAAAGTTAAGGTTTAGGTTTAGGTTTAGGTTAAAGTTAAAGTTAAAGTTAAAGTTAAAGTCAGGTTAAAGTTAAGGTTTAGGTTTAGGTTTAGGTTAAAGTTAAAGTTAAAGTTAAAGTTAAAGTTAAAGTCAGGTTAAAGTTAAGGTTTAGGTTTAGGTTTAGGTTAAAGTTAAAGTTAAAGTTAAAGTTAAATTTAGAGGTAAAGTTAAAGTTAAGGTTTAGGTTAAAGTTAAGGTAAGTAGCAACTATGGTTAAGATTAGAGTTAATCTCCAGGAAACAAATGCAAGTGAAAGTAATATCCTCTGAAGTTATAGAGACTGAGTCTGTGTGTGTGTGATGAATTAGTAATATCCACAGTTACTAGTTACTTAGGTTTAAAGATACCTTACCAATTGCTGCCTGATAAAAGTAACAAGTTACTATAGGAGAAGTAGCTTATTACTTTTATATCTTATATCTTCAGATATTAAAACACACGTTTGTTATTTGATAGTTTCTGTGACACAGTGAGAACAGAACAGTCGGATTCGAACTCTCACCACAAGGTTGTGGAGCAACACAACACAACACAACACAACCGACATGTTGGGATCGGCTCATTGATTTCAGCCTCAGCAAGTTTTCAGACTGTGAGTCAGTAAAACTCTTCTGACGGTGAAATTATATAAAAGCACAACAGGAACCTGTCGTTTTTATCTGCTGGCGAAGTTCAAAGTGAGTTCATGGCTGAATTTAAAGCAGAATGACATAAATAAACATTTTGATGACCTCTTTAAATCTAAAAACTGAAAATAAAACAGAAGGTCGTTATTATCAGAGAGAATCAGTGAAAACAGCCGGATGAAATCACTTGACTCTTGTGTTAACAGCAGCAGGATCAGGATCATTTAGAGACGACTGAAGACTCAGTCATTCCCTCCGACTGTCGCTGGATCAAATACATCAGCTGTACATCCTTCTTCATCCTCTTCTCCTCCTCTCACACGTTCTTTCTCACATCAGTTTAAAGTTTCCCCTTCAAATTACTTTATTAGTCATTTTTTCATTTACAGTTTACGAGGTTAAGAAACAAAGCTCACTTCATTCAGAGAGAAGAACAACAGAGTCTTTCACACAGAGGCTGGAACGTCTGTCTATACCACGGGCAACCATGTGTGTCTCCAAGACCACACACACACACACACACACACACACACAAATGCACTACACTATTTTAAGAGTGTAAAAACAGCTGTCCTTCATGGGTAAATAATTACTTTTCTATTTAGAAGCTCATTTATAATCGTAAATCCATAAAGTTGGGACATGCAACATTAGAAATAATCAGAATCGAAGCAGTGGTGGTCATCACAACTGGGTCTGCAACGATTTCACAAATAACTCAAATAACTTGAGAAAGGCCAACAAACGCACAAATAAATCCACAGAACAACAGAACATAAACAACTGCTCTGTAGCACGAATAGTTTTAACGAGTCTCGTGTTGGTCCCGGCTTTTAAAGACTCGTAAACTGACCACGTGGTTCAGAGTGGACTTTGAAGACGAGTGTGGTTCTTGCAGAGCGACGAAGAGCCGTGACCTCCGGCACACGCAGCGCACACAGGAAGCAGCCGCCTGACCCACACACATTCAGAAACTGAGACGATATATCAAGACGGAAATGTTTAAATAACTGATGACACGCGATGTTGGGTTGAATTACTTTTAAATGTAATCCATTACTAAATACAAAATCCCCAAAATAATCAAATCATTGGATTGTGTCATATAAATAAAAAAACGGTAAAATCCCTTAAAGCTGCGGTGTAGATGATCCTGACCTTTGACCTCAGTGAGGACAGAGAGGAGGTGATAATCAAAACATTTGAACGTAAAGATTTTTGAAGATTTATTCAGTCTCTCCAAAATGTCTTCTGTCTCCAGGACATGTCAGTGATGGAGGGAGAGTTGGAAATCCTCCTGGGAGAGCTACACATCAAAATGAAAGGTACACACACACACACACACACACACACACACACACACACACACAGACACACACACACAAAGCAGTAATCTGTAACACGCTATTTTCCAAATATCCCACATGTGTTTTCCCTCCCAGGTCTGATCGGATTCGCTCGACTTTGCCCTGGAGACCAGTACGAGGTCAGTTCTTCTATTTAAAGACACTTTGTCACTTTGAGGGAGAATTCCAAAAAAAAACACATTTATTCACTTTAACGATTTTATAACGTAACTAAAAACAAAACAAACATTTCCCCTCAGATGAAGGTTTTTGATAAAGACTACTTTGTTGTTTTTTTGGGGCCAATAAACCAAAAACCCAGATATTATTTAAAGTAATTTCCCCTTTGAGGGTATGGATTGTTCCGATTTACAGAAATTAAAATATTTTGAGATCCGCTTGTGTAATCGTACGTGCTGTCACGTGTCTGACTGACGATGTCACGTGTCGATGATGTCACGTGAGCAGGTGGTAGTGCGGTTGGGCCGCCAGCGATGGAGGATCCGAGGGAGGATCGAGTCCGACGACACGCAGTCCTGGGATGAAGAGGAGATGGTCTTCCTCCCGCACATACACCACAACTTCGAGATCAAGGTCAAACACACACATGTAGTTTAAATAATAAGTACTTCTGATAGACCTCATTCGTAGTAGTGAGTACATTTACTGATACTTGCAGAGTACCTGTAATTGAGGTATTCCTATTACCTATACTTTACTCTCATCAAGTATTAAAACTTGAATTTCACCTTTACTTTAATGAAGGGAGTTGTGGGTGTGATTACTTGTGTACTTAATAAAACAGTTTTAAACTTCTTTTAGAAACACAAAATCTGTGCAGTTGTGTAAAAGGTATTTCTCTGTGTGTGTGGTTCCTGTCTCTCAGGTGACGGAGGCGAAGGGTTTGGGTTGGCTGCTGGTCGGCATGGTGACGTGTGCGAGCGCAGACTTCTTCGTGGCGCGGCCGCAGCTGATGTTGGTCGACATCACAGAGCTGGGAACCATCAAACTGCAGCTGGAGGTCACATGGAAGTACGGACGCACTCGTCACACACGAATACAGACGACTTAGAAGGACGCAAAAGTTTCTCTGAGTTACGATATGAACGTTAAGAAGCGAGGATGAAGAGGTGAAGCTCAGAGTTCAGTGGTGGATGGGGGAACTGGGAAGTGGGAAGTGGCGAGGAAAGGAAGTGAATGAAGTGGTGGAGAATAGGAGGCGACAGCTGTGACAGGAAAATATATTTATTCAAATATTTTATTTATTTTATTTATTTTATTTATTTTATTTATTTTATTTATTTTATTTATTTTATTTATTTTATTTATTTTATTTATTTTATTTATTTTATTTATTTTATTTATTTTATTTATTTATCTTTTTTTATTTATTTATTTTATTTATTTTATTTATTTTATTTATTTTATTTATTTTATTTATTTTATTTATTTTATTTATTTATCTTTTTTTATTTATTTTTTTTATTTTATTTATTTTATTTATTTTATTTATTTTATTTATTTTATTTATTTTATTTATTTTATTTATTTTATTTATTTTATTTATTTTATTTATTTTATTTAGTGTCTCACTTCACCACATGTTCTCAGCAGTAGAGCAAAATATAATGCAAACAACAAATTGTATGTTTTGGATTATTTTAGATTCACATTCAGACACAATCTCCGGGAAAATCAGTTGTTGTGAAATCACACACAACCCTGCACTACACAATGCACAAATAAAACGCTACAACTTCACTACAAACATTTATGTTGATTCATTGTGGTACAAAACTTTTATCCACAATGTTAAAAAAATGACTTGACAAAAAGAAAAGAGACTAAAAAGTTGCATGAATGTCAGGTTGTCTACGAACCGGTTTAAAATAAAGACCTTAACAACGTTAAACACACGTAGGAGAGCTCAGGTATTGTGTATATTTGTGTGAACTGTGCCTTCAGATGTACAGATGTGTACAGTTGTGTTGTTTGATTCTCCAGTCCGTTCGACAGCGTGGAGAAGATGAGGCCTCTGTCCGTCAGCAGACAGTCGGTGTCCAGCAGGAAGAGTTCCGTTTACAGCTGGACGGCTCCGAGTACTCCGTCCTTCACCGAGAAGTACTTCATTGTGAGTACACACACACACACACACACACACACACACACACACACACACACACACTCACACGGTAATTCTTTAAATTCAAAGGGCTTCATGGGATCGCCATAGGACACCTTATTGCTGAAGAAATACTGAAATACAACAAAACAAATGATGAATAAAAAAAAGTACAAGTTCATTAAGTGTTTTAAATATATATAAAAACATTTACAATGATTTGTCTGTTATTTAAATTATTAATCTTTCAAGGGACACGAAGCAGGATGTGAACTCTTCCTCTTGGGATGTATCAGTCGACCATTAATAGCAGCAACACGATCTGCTTTTTAAGTTTATTAAAAAAAAAACAACACGCAGCCATATTACATGAAATCATTTCACTCTTTCCAGTTACAGTTGGAGTCCGCGCTGACTTTTAATATTTGACCTTTGCATGAACATGTGTGCAGTCGATGGTGCGTGAGCTGCAGCATGGAGAAGGTTCCCTCCCGTCCCTCGTGTCCAGGACTCGTCACCACAGAGGAGACGTGTCCCTGCTCAGCTACCTGTCTGACCCGGTCCACAGCCCGACCAGCGCCTACACCCCGAGGTACAGCCGGGAAACATTACACATGCACAGAATATACAGCTCTAATACTTCTGTTTGACTGTTCGATGAATCAAAGGAGCTCAGTTTTACAGTGGCCACAAAACCTGTTGGTGAAATGATCATGGTTTTGGTCTTTAAAACAATAATTATGATACAAATTATGAGTGTTATGTGCCTGATACTTTGCTGCTGTAACAGGAATTTTACTGTTTGGGATCAATAAAGTTCATCTATCTATATCCATCTATATCTATCTATATCCATCTATATCTATATATATTCATCTATATCTATCTATATCTATCTATATCTATCTATATCTATATCTATTTATCTATATCTATCTATATCCATCTATATCTATCTATATCCATCTATATCTATATCTATTTATCTATATCTATCTATATCTATCTATATCTATCTATATCTATCTATATCTATATCTATTCATCTATATCTATCTATATCCATCTATATCCATCTATATCTATATCTATTCATCTATATCTATCTATATCCATCTTTATCTATATCTATTCAACTATATCCATCTATATCCATCTATATCTATATCTATTCATCTATATCTATCGATATCTATCGATATCCATCTATATCTATATCTATCTATATCCATCTATATTAATCTATATCTATATCTATTCATCTATATCTATCTATATATATCTACATCTATTCATCTATATCTATCTATATCTATTCATCTATATCTTTCTATATCTATCCATCTATATCTATCTTTATCTATTCATCTATATCTTTCTATATCTATCTATAACCATCTATCCATCGATACTTTAGATCAATCCAGCCTTATATTTTGAAGCAGTCTTCTCCTTTATCCACACAATCTGTTCTGTTTTCTCATAGTTTGATTTGAAGGATTTGGGCCTTGAGGAGGTCAAAGTCTTTCCCAAGACAAATTACAGTTAAAGTGTTAACACAATGAACACATTTAAGATTGATCTCTTGTTCCCCTGGAGGAAGCCGAACTTCTGCAAAAACACAAACATGTTTGCTTTTAAAGTATCGTCTGTGGAAATAAGAGAAATGTGTGTGGACCCAGTGAAGGTTTATAACATGCCAACATGTCACTGATCCGCAAACTGGAACTCAAACGGACATCGGTCAAATATTTATGTTCATATTTATGTATACATTGATTCCTCCGCAGTCTGACTCGGGCTCACAGTTACATCTCCAGCCCGAGTCAGGGCCCCAGTCGGGGGGGAAGCCAGACCCAGCTCTCCCTCGGGGAGGAGGAGGGATCCCTGGAGGACTCCACGGAGGAGAGGGAGGGGAGGAAGAGGATGGATGAGAGGGAGGAAGAGGAAGAGGAGGATGAGGAGGAATGGGGAGGAGAGATGGAGACGTCTTCGACACCAGTGGAGAGTAAAACAGGATCTCTGCAGCGGTGAGGACGGACTCGAGAACCTTTGTTGTTGCTTCATCTGAAATTGTGAAAACTCTGTTTGTCCAGTTTGTCTGAATTTGTGATGTGTTGGATCATAAAAGTTGAGTTTGTTACCTGATGTTAAATTTAAACTCGCACATCAATAAGTGATCAAGTTTAAATTTCTGCACACTAGCACCAATGGATAATGTGTCTTTCCTCAGGTCCAGCACTCCTGACATCCTCAGACAGAACCCGGCTGGAGGAGCAGAGACTCCCAGTGCAGCTCTGAGGCAAAACCCGGTCAGTGAGCAGGTAGACTCCTGAACTCATCCAATCACATCAACTCTGAGTTAATGGTTCTTCCACTTTCACGTCCGTCACGTGATCGAAACCTCATCAACACGTCCCACCCCTGCTGTCTTCAACCAGCCTCGTTAGGAGGTTTCTTATCGGGCTGCAGCCTCATAGTTCATCATAGGATTTAGGAGGGTTCTCACTGAGGCGATCTAGGGGGCCCCTCTCTGCTCGGGGCCCCAGTATTGTCTTGTCACGGCCCTGCATGTCACTGTGGAATCTCGATTTGCTCCCAGGTTCAGCACCCTGGCACCTCCTCGGTCCTGGACCTGTTCCTGCACTGATTTGTTTTTTTAATGGTGGTCGACATGTTTTAGACCAGAATGAGAGGATGAGAGTTGTTTGGTTTGATAACATCTTCTCCTCTTATATCTCATCTCCGTAAATCTCTTCTTCTTTTCCTCTGAAGTTTAGTCATCATCTCTCATCAGGTTCCATCTGACCCTCTTGTTTCTTCATTTCTCCTCCAGGCGACCCCAGGTTCTGAGTCCTGCTCCCCCCCGGCCTCACCCGCTCTCCCGATCCAGCCCCCAGCGGCAGCACCGACGTCGATTGTGACGACGGCTCCGACGCCGGGGGGGTCGAGTGCGAGCGGGGCCCAGCGCAGGGCCCAGGCCCTCAGGCTGGGCGCCGTGATCGCTGAGCTGGAGAAAACGTTACAGAACCAGAGTCTGTCGGAGAAAGAGCTGAGAGCGCTGGAGCACCAGATCCTGCACCTGGCGACCATCCTGAAGGTACCTGGGCTCGTTTACACAGAAACCTGCTTCTCGTTGTGATTCTTCATCGACGTGTCCTCGTGTTCTCCGTCAGAACGACCTCTCCCTGCTGAGAAGCTCGTCCTCTGAGGAGACGCTGGCCCTCGAGGAAGTCCTGGGCAGCTTTGACTTCCTGTCACATGACTTCAATGCAGATGATGACACTTCCTGTCGGGGCAGCCTGAGGCTCAAAGACAGCGGGTGAGTTTTCAGACCGAGAGAAGGAATTCATCTAAAATTCCCTCAAACAACTTCTGGTTATTTCTGTCCGGCAGCATCAGCTCCTTCCAGCAGAGCAAGCTGAGGAGGCGCGGCCTCCTCTCCCACCACAGCCAATCAGCTTCTGAGGAAGAGCTGGTTATTGCCCCACTGACTTCTGGGAACTGGGGTCTTGACCAAGCTCTGGAGACTCACCTGGAGATTTGCCTCATCCTGCTACAGGTACAAGATGTTCATGAGTCATCAGAGGTTTGTTTGTTGGATTTGTTTTCATATCTCATCTGGAATGATACAGAAAACACATTAGACATGTTTGTACTTCCAGAAGTTCTCAGTTACTTCATTTTGAGACTCATCATCTCGTTCTTCTCGCTCCTCAGCTGTCGAGAGCGACTGACTTCAGCCTGTCGAGGACGGACCTGCTGGAGGAGGCGTGTCTTCAGGCCGACGTCCTGGACCGAGTCAGCGCTCTGCTGCTGGAGAGGAGCGACCACCTCTCTGCTCGGGACGGTCAGTGGAGAATCTCATCTGTCTTTCTCACCAGGTAACAGTGATGTTCACGTGTAAATGAAGGAAACCTTTTCATTCTCCTCACCCCTCTTCAGTCCTGCCTACGGCCCAGAGAAGGAGGGATGTGTTGTTGTTCTGGGAGGATTGTGTGAACGACAGCGGCTCTCTGTTCTGCTGCGACTCCAACAGCTTCATCAGGACGCTGAAGAGACGCTACACGCACAAGGTGAAGGCCAAGCAGCCCGGCCAATCAGAGAAAGGTAGATGAGCGCTCTTCTGTTGGTGGAGGTCGGCTCGTGGACACGACGCAGCTGAAACCCTGTCCCCCCCCCCCCCTCTCCTGTGCAGTGTTCTCTCAGCTGCTGCAGCAGGTGCAGGCGTCCTGTCGCACGCTGCCCGGCCCCCGGTCGCTCTGCACCCCCCACAGGGTCACCGTCTTCCAGCTGTCGGTGTACCTGCAGCGCTGGAGCGTCCAGGAGCTGGGGGAGCACATCTCCCGCCTCTCCAAGGAAGGTACAACTACTGTGAAGTACATTACATTACATTTAGCTGACACTTTTATCCAAAGCTACCTACAATAAGTGCATTCAACCCTGAGGGTACAAACCAAGAACAACAAGAATCAAGAAAGTACAATTTCTTGAAAAATAAAGCAAAACTACAAAATGCTATAAGTAAGTGCCATTTAAGTGCTACTTAATTGTTAGTTTCAAAAATAATTTTTTTTTAAATTTATTTATTTTTATTTATTTTTTTATTTTATTTATTTATCTTTTTTTTAATTCAAGGTATACTCGGAAGAGGTGTGTTTTTAGTTTGCGGCGGAAGATGTGTAAACTTTCTGATGTCCGGATGTCGAGTGGAAGCTCATTCCACCATTTAGGAGCCAGTACTACGAAGACGTTGTTTTAAAGTGTCCTGTATTCTAATCAAAGTAAATGAAAGGGTTGGTCCGCTGTAGTCCAATCATGCAGGTAGTTATGGAAGAGATAACAACAGTGCTAATATATATATATACATGTTTATGTATATGTATTCTATTGCATGAGCGCATGTCTTCACTAAGGTTTTGAAATCCAAAAACTGCAGAGGGATGTTTTGTGTCACTTCCTCTTCAA
>NC_083639.1:30464828-30617328 GCF_963576545.1 Limanda limanda
AGCTGGACGAGGACAGCGAGAGGAAGGTGGTGACGATGCTGCTCAAGCTGCTGGAGGACAAGAACGGAGAGGTGCAGAACCTGGCAGTGAAATGGTAAAAAGTCATTTACATTTATTGTGACTCAAATGCTTTATTTTCTATTCCAACAAGTGATACATGAAGTTCATTACAGGTGCGTTTGATTTTCAGCCTGGCCCCTCTGGTGAGCAAAGTGAAGGAGCCTCAGGTGGAGACGATGGTGGACACTCTGTGTTCCAACATGCTGTCGGACAAGGAGCAGCTCAGAGACATTTCCAGCATGGGACTGAAGACGGTGATCGCCGAGCTGCCGCTGTCGCCGTCAGGTCAGGGCTCAAACCGACCAATCACAAGCCTCTCCGGCCTCCATCGGGCTGTTTCAATTCACAAACCCACATTTCATCCATCTCTTGACTTTTTAAATCAGCCTCCAGCTTCTTGTTGTGTGTGTTTCCAGGTTTGACTCTGACGACCAGTGTTTGTAAGAAGATCACGTCCCAGCTGATCGGGGCCATGGGGAAACAGGAAGACGTGTCGGTGCAGCTGGAGGCTCTGGACATCCTGTCGGACATGTTGGGAAGGTAACGATGAAACACGTTCTCCATGGTAACAGCCGGAGGTCCTCAGTCCGTCTTTTTAATTATTCAGAGCATCTCATTAGGACACAGTCAGACTTTACACCATCAGAAATGAAAAATAAAATACTGCGCTTGTTTTTTTCTCGCCACTCTACTTATACTATTCTCACTATTTCTAACGGAAAACAATTTTTCACACATTGTGTCACCTGCACATCACAACATGTCTTTGTATTTATGTACAAACGGTTTTTCTATTTGCTCAATTTCTTTACAAACCACTTCAGCGAAAGATTTATATATAATGAGGATCCTCTGCATTCTTTCTTCTTCTGTTGCCTTCAAATACAACAGAAATAAATATGACAGTTTTCTGTGTCAGAGTGAATAGAAAGTTGTGTTTTTGTTCTTCCTCCAGGCTGAGTGGTGCTCTGGTCAGTTTCCACAGCTCTCTTCTGTCCAGCCTCCTCCCTCAGGTTAGAAACACTCAGACTGCCACTTCAAAACATGTGAACGAGGTTTACTACTAACAGCCATAATAACATTTGAGTGGTACAGAGGTAATTAAGAGTCTGACTGATTCTTAAAGGGAAATAAATCCTCATCATCACCTGTAATAATTTATGATCTAACATATTCACATGTCAAGCCTGATCTGGAATCCACGTGTTCTTCTTTGTAATAATCAAACACTTCTGATCTTCTATGTGACTTTTCTTTAGGTTTTTCCTCAGTTATTTCCTAAAATTATTTTTGTCTTGTTTATTTTATTTTGTCTTTCATCCCTCGCTCGCTCCCTCCTTCCACCTCTCTTCCTGTAACTCCTCCCTTTCCCGTCGTCAGTTGACCAGTCCCAGGATGGCGGTGAGGAAGCGCTCCATCTTGGCTCTGGGTCACCTGGTGCCCTGCTGCAGCCCCGCCCTCTTCTCCCAGCTCACAGAACACCTGCTGACGGAGCTGAACAAGGCTCCGCCCACCTCAGTGACCAGGACCTACATCCAGTGCCTAGCAACCATCAGTCGCCAGGGCGGCCATCGAGTCGGTGAGACGTGTTCCTGCATGTGAGAGAACATCAGTTTTAACATGTTATACTCATGTTTACTGGAAACTTAAATACATAAATCAACTAAATACACTGCATATTGTGTGTGTGTGTGTGTGTGTGTGTGTGTGTGTGTGTGTGTGTGTGTGTGTGTGTGTGTGTGTGTGTGTGTGTGTGTGCTCTCCAGGTGAACATTTAGAGAAACTGATCCCTATGGTTGTTAAGTTCACCGGTGATGAGGATGACGAGCTGAGAGAGTATTGTTTCCAGGCCTTCGAAGCCTTTCTACGCAGGTAGTAGACACACACACACACACACACACACACACACACACACACACACACACACACACACACACACACACACACACACACGCACACACACACACACACACACACACACACACACACACACACACACACACACACACACACACACACACACCCCTTGTTTCCCTCTCTATTGCCTGAACTGTGTCCCCTGATCTCCAGGTGTCCAAAGGAGATGTCCCCCCACGTTGCCACGGTGACTAAGCTCTGTCTTCAGTTCATGACCTTTGACCCGAACTATAACTATGACGACGACGAGCAGGACGAGGACGACAGCATGGACATCGAGGACGGACTCGACGAAGGTCTGTGTGGAAACGTCTGTTTTCTGTTCCCTTCGTGAAGTGGACCCGCCCACACACACACACTCGACCAATCAGGAGTCAGTCTCATACTGCAGCCAACATGTGTATTATAAGTACCCATAATGCACTTGTTCAGAGTGACGAAGTGTTTCTCTTTTTATTTAAAATAAACTGAAAATGTTATGCCCCGAAATTACAATATAAGAAATTCCTTGTTTGTGTGATCTCTCAGATAATTGATCTAGTTTTCTAGTTATTAATATTTTTAAATATGTTGTGTCATCTCGTGGCTTCGTCCAGAATCAGACGACGAGTACAGCGACGACGACGACATGAGCTGGAAGGTGCGACGCTCCTCCATCAAGTGTCTGGAGGCGCTGATCAGCTCGCGCCGGGACCTCCTCCTCTCCTTCTACTCCTCCGTCTGCCCGGCTCTGCTCGCCCGCTTCAAGGAGCGCGAGGAGAACGTGAGGGCGGACGTCTTCGCTGCCTTCTCAACGCTGCTGAGACAAACACGAGTGGGGTCGGGTCACCGCGGCCTCGTCAGGTCCTCCTCCGACCCGGGGTGGAGTAAGGAGCAGCAGGAGGAGCCGGCGGTCGCTGTGCTGAAGGAGCAGGTAGAGAACCAATCACTTGTCAAAGGTTGAAAGCAGAGACATGTTGGATCAGAACTCATCGGTTGACTCTTAGTAAAAATGGACGTAAACTCCGGAAAGTGAAGCCAATGCAGAAGTGGCTGATACCTGTATTCTCATGAACAACCAGCAGAGGGCGACTCCACGAGTTGACTTAATCATTTCACATGCGCCTGGAAATAACTGGAAAGTTTTTCAGTTATTCTCTAATATATTAAAAACACAAAACATTATGTTTTTACGGATTATAGATTTTCTAATGTTACTAGGTCAGTAATTAAAAGTTGACCGAAATAACCTGTTTGCCTTAAAATGTCAGATTTCCTCGTATAAATTCTAAATATAAAAATAAAAACTAAAAATAAATCAAATTACATATAAAAATGGACGATGACTCCGGGTCCAGAAAGTTAAGCCAATGTGGAAGTGCCTGAGAAAATTACTCTACTTCTCACTTTATAAGGTCAGCAAACATTTTCCTAAGGTGTGTGTGTGTGTGTGTGTGTGTGTGTGTGTGTGTGTGTGTGTGTGTGTGTGTGTGTGTGTGTGTGCAGGTGCCTCTGATAGTGAAGACTCTCCACAGGCAGCTGAAGGAGAAGAGCATTAAATCTCGACAGGGCTGCTTCGGTCTCCTCACAGAGCTCAGTCACACTGTACCTGGAGCCCTGGAACAACACATACCTGCTCTAATACCAGGTACACACACACAGACACACACATCCACACACACACACACACACACACACACAAACTGGAACTGGTACTTAACCATTGATCTTGACTCAGGGACGTATGTGGGACCCCATTTAAATGCAGCATAAATGAGCCTTTACTCATCTTAATGTTTCTCTTTCCTCTACTCTCTCCTTTATTACACTTTCTTTCTTTCAATTCTTATTATTCTCCCTCCCTCCCTCCCTCCCTCCCTCCCTCCCTCCCTCCCTCCCTCCCTCCCTCCCTCCCTCCCTCCTCCCTCCGTCCTCCTCGACTCCAGGTATAGTCTTCTCCCTGACAGACAAGTCCACCTCCTCCACCATGAGGATCGATGCTCTCTCCTTCTTCCACGTCCTCCTCCTCTGTCACCCTCCTCAAGCCTTTCAGCCCCACATGCAGGTTCTGTCCATTCCTTCCAGGACATAATGAAATCAAAGCAAATTAAACTCACTCGACCTTTTCTGACAATAATCAGGAGCCGACAAGGTTTTAAAAAAAAAACAAAAACAAACAGCATGACCTCCGCTGTCGGTTGCTCTCGGATGTGTTTATGTTTATCCTCACTCCTCCGCTGTCCTCTCTGCAGGTGCTGCTGCCTCCGGTGGTGGCGTGTGTAGAAGACACTTTCTACAAGATCACGTCGGAGGCCCTGCTGGTCACTCAGCAGCTGGTCAGAGTGATGAGGCCGCACGGACAGAACGCCGCCTCAGGGTTCGATGCCAAACCGTTTGTCAAAGAGGTACGAGAGCTCAGGTTCCACCGGCCTGCTTCCTCTTATTCTTATTCTTATTCCTTAACATTTTCACAATAAAACATTTTCACAAAAAAACATTTTCACAATAAAATAACAAAAAGTAAACTTTCCCTAGTAACTAATTACTTTTGATATACAGTAACTGGTGAAGTAATTCAATTACTTTTAAAAAGAAGTAACTAGTAACTGTAACTAATTACTAATTTTCAGTAACTTGCCCAACACTGCTTATTCCTTATTCTTCTTCTTCCTTCTTCCTTCTTCCTTCTTCCTTCTTCCTTCTTCCTTCTTCCTTCTTCCTTCTTCCTTCTTCTCCTTCTTCTTATTCTTCTTCTCCTTATTCCTTATTCTTCTTCTTCCTTCTTCCTTCTTCCTTCTTCCTTCTTCCTTCTTCCTTCTTCCTTCTTCCTTCTTCCTTCTTCCTTCTTCCTTCTTCCTTCTTCTCCTTCTTCTCCTTCTTCTTCTCCTTATTCCTTAGTCCTTATTCTTGTTTTTGTTTTGTTTTTGTTCTTTATTCTTGTTCTTGTTCTTCATTCTTTATTCTTGTTCTTCTTCTTCTTCTTCTGATTCTGATTCTTAATCCTTATTCTTGTTCTAATTCTTTATTCTTTCGTTCTTGTTCTTCATTCTTTATTCTTGTTAATGTTCTTATTCTTATTCTTATTCTTATTCTTGTTCTTATTCTTATTCTTATTGTTATTCTTATTCTTAGGTGTTTTCTGTGACGCTGAAGAGGCTCCAAGCGACAGACATCGACCAGGAAGTGAAAGAGAGGGCTATTTCCTGTATGGGTCACATGGTGTGTCACCTTGGCGACCACCTGGGGGCGGAGCTGCAGGGCGTCCTGCTGATTTTTCTGGAGAGGTTAAAGAATGAGATCACGAGACTGACGGCAGTTCGCACCATCACCCTCATTGCTGCTTCTCCAATAAAGGTTGAGCTTGTTATTTAAAATACATGTTTTTTCATTTGACTTTTACTTTGATGTTAAGTTGGAATAATGAAGTGACTTCCCTCCCTGTGCTCCAGGTCGACTTGTCGTCCATCCTGCCCGAGGCCCTGTCGGTGCTGGGCTCGTTCCTGAGGAAGAACCAGCGCACGCTGAAGCTCGGCTCGCTGGCCTGTCTCACCGCGCTGGTGACTCATCACGCCGCCAGCATCACACCTGCAGCTCTGGAGCCGGTTCTCAGTGAACTTCCTGCTCTGGTGGATGAGGGCGACATGCATGTGTCTCAGGTCGGGAGAAACACACGGAACCAAATCTGTATCAACAACAACTCTCATGCTAAGAATGTTTGTCTAAAGGTGATCGGCTGTGGGACGATTCACATGCAGGGGTCGTTCTAAAAGTAGAATGTGACTCAGAGTTCACACCTCGAGAAATCTCCTGTAATTCAATCAAGCTGCCCCAAGTCACACTCATCGATATCAGTCCTCTAAACATGTTGATTTCCTTTCATCGAGATCATGAATTATCGGAGAAATCATCTAAAATACTGAAAAAACGCCCTAAATAATTGAATCTGGATCCACACCAAATTGTAATAAGTTCTTCCCTGACCCATATTTAATCCGTCTTCTAGGTGGAAAGGAAATTCATCCTGTAGTTTCTGCGTAAGAAGCTTGAGGCGACCTCTGACCTCTTTAGCAGAACTTTATTTCTATATAATCTGGATCACCCTTGAGGTTTTCTGTTTCCTGAAGTCCTTTGTAAATGAAATTGACATGATGTATTAACAGTGTGAAGTGCACGTGTCTCTGTTCAGGTCTCCGTCACCTTGCTGACCTGCATGGCCCGGGCCTGTCCCTCCTCTCTGGCTAAGATCAGCTCCTCCGTGCTGCCGGGCGTCTTCGGGCTCGTCCACTCTCCTCTCCTGCAGGGCGGCGCTCTCGCGGCCGTCCTGGACTTCATCCAGGCGCTGGTTCTGTCCAAAACCAGCAACATGGGCTACAGGTACGACAGGAAGAGTCCCACCAGTTTACAGCCCAATAGGAAATGAGATCTTGAACTGAAACTTTTAGTGGAAAGAATGTGTTGATGTTTGCTGCTCTGTTTGTTTTGTATATTAAAGTTTATTATTATTATTGTTGTTGTTGATGTTGTTGTTGTATGAAATATTCCATCCTCTTCATCTCCTCTCCTCCTCTCCTCTCCTCTCCTCTCCTCTCCTCTCCTCTCCTCTCCTCTCCTCTCCTCTCCTCTCCTCTCCTCTCCTCTCCTCTCCTCTCCTCTCCTCTCCCCTCTCCTCTCCTCCTCCTCCTCCTCCTCCTCCTCCTCCTCCTCCTCCTCCTCCTCCTCCTCCTCCTCCTCCTCCTCCTCCTCCTCTCCTTTCCTTTCCTTTCCTCTCCTCTCCTCTCCTCTCCTCTCCTCTCCTCTCCTCTCCTCCTCCTCCTCCTCTCCTCTCCTCTCCTCTCCTCTCCTCTCCTCTCCTCTCCTCTCCTCTCCTCTCCTCTCCTCTCCTCTCCTCTCCTCCTCCTCTCCTCTCCTCTCCTCTCCTCTCCTCTCCACTCCTCTCCTCTCCTCTCCTCCTCCTCCTCCTCCTCCTCCTCCTCCTCCTCCTCTCCTCCTCCTCTCCTCCTCCTCCCCTCCAGTCAGTTGCTGAGGTCTCTCACCGAGCCCTTCCACAGCTCCCCGGCCTCAGCAGACGGAGGCGTCCTCCACAGACAGTCGTACCACTCGGTCGCTCGCTGTGTGGCAGCTCTGACCTCCGCCTGTCCCGAGGAGTCTCCGGGCACCGTGTCCGGCCTCATCCAGGAGGTCCGTCGGTCACAGCTCCTCTGGTCTTCTCTGCTCCGTCTCTGTTGTCTCTGCTCAGGTCTCAGTTATTCTCTCCTCCTCAGGTGAAGAACCCTGGATCCCCGGAGTCCGCTCGTGTCCTGGCCCTGCTGAGCCTCGGGGAGGTGGGCAGGAGCGGCAGTCTGGGAGGAAGTAAGGAGGTGCAGGGAGTCATCCTGCAGGCCTTCACCTCCACCAGTGAGGAGGTCAGATGCCCACACACGTCTGTTTTCACCTCAGCATGGATTGGTTTCTACTGGTATGAATTACCCTGATGATTTATGGTGGGATGATGGTTTCAGGTGAAGACAGCCGCCTCCTGTGCGTTGGGCGGCATGGCAGTCGGCAGCCTGAGCGACTACCTGCCCTTCCTCCTGAAGGAGATCTCCACTCAGCCGCGGAGACAATACCTGCTGCTCCACTCGCTCAAAGAAGTCATCAGGTGTGTGTGCTGAGTGTGTGTGACCTGACGCATTTGTGAATTTGTTTTCTTTGAATTGGAATTCATGTTTTTCGCCATTAAGTTGATAAAATAAATGTATTTTGTCATGAAACTCTCTCTATTTGTAAAATGTCTGTGTTCAGTAAAGGCTCTTATATACTTCTACGTGTCCGTTTCTCGGACAGGTCTCAGCGTGGGGGGCAAAGAGTCTTTTTGATTTTTACTTCTCCGACACAGTCCGTCGGAAAAAATTCATCGCCAAACCCATAGGTGGCGCAACGGAAGACGAGCTCAGAGAAGCCTACCCCATTTGGGAAGAAGAAGTCCACGTGTCTCTGTTGACATGTTAGCTCCTCCCACACACTGAACCATGGCAACTAACAGAACTAAATAAAGTGACACCCAGCGTGTCAAGATGCTGATGTAATCGTTTCTTAGTGCAGCGGTTCCCCGGTCTTGTTTCCGAACTGTGTTGCTTATTCCACAGCTTGAATCTGCTTGAGGCTACATGTAGCTAGAAGCTACCCGGACCTAGCTCCCCCCAGCTTCCACACACAGTCAGCAGGGACTCCCGACACTAACTACTACTATCCAGTGTTTGCTTCTAACCTGACGGTATTATAGAAACAGTGTCATGATAGAAGTGGAATTAAAGTCGTGACGGCGGGTTCTTGCACTGTTACCAGCTGCTACAAGTAAACAGGAAGTTTGAGGTCCGGAAATACGGAAATGACGTCATACGGAAATGATGTCGTTCGCGGACCAATCACAGCCAAGAGCGGTCCGTCGGGTCTCCAACATGAAGGCGGATAGTTAGAAAAATCAGACGTGTACGAAAAGCTGTCCGAAGCCCTCGGAGAGGGCGTTTCACGACGGATAGGGCGGTCTTATCTGTCCGTAATAGAAACAACGGAGAGGCATAAATTGGCCTTAATTCTCTCTCTCTCTCTCTCTCTCTCTCTCTCTCTCTCTCTCTCTCTCTCTCTCTCTCTCTCTCTCTGACTGTCCAGTGCCTGTCCAGCCTCTAGTCTCTCGCCCCATGTGGAGTCTATCTGGGCTTTGCTGAATCAGAACTGCGAGTGTCCGGAGGAGGGGACCAGGAACCTGGTGGCCGAGTGTCTGGGGAAGCTGACCTTAGTCGACCCCGCACAGCTGTTACCACGACTGAAACAGCAACTTCGAGCTGGTACGTTGTGTGAGGGAGGAGAAGGTTAACTGGTCCCACACGTATTGGTGATCGATCGATATGTCTGTCCCAATAACGATGGACAACGTGTCTCCATTTCCTCCCATTGGACAAACATGAAACCAAAATATTTCAGACAGTGACATCATGTGGAAGTTTAGATGAGCTGTACTGCCGCCAGCCACTAGGGGGTGGTCCAAACCAAACACATGTCTACAGTTAATGGTCAGATTGTCGTCACATTTGGTTTGTTTGCAGTTTTTTAAGGAATACGAGGATGGCACCAACGTTTTTAGAGAATCAAATACAATGTTATTGTTCATTTTCTATGTTTCTGTGAAAGGTCAAGTAATTAAAACACTTTCCTCTGCCCCTCACAGGTTCGGCTCTGGCTCGCAGCACAGTGGTGACAGCGATCAAGTTCACTATTGTTGACCACCCTGCTCCCATAGATTCACTGCTGAAAGACTGCATCGGTAAGTTTCCTTTGACTGTGGACAAACCTCGACAAATAGATTATTCATGTGATACAGATACAGAATCTGTCAGTGAATTGAGCTTTGGTTGCCCACATGGAAAACAATCTGTGTAGAGAGAGAGAGAGAGAGAGAGAGAGAGAGAGAGAGAGAGAGAGAGAGAGAGAGAGAGAGAGAGAGAGAGAGAGAGAGAGAGAGAGAGAGAGAGAGAGAGAGAGAGAGAGAGAGAGAGAGATGGAACACACTGACTGAATTAGTTTTTTAATTATCTCTTAATAGAAATTAGCAAAATGTCGTCTGGACCTAAAACACCTTCAAAAAGTATCACTCTCATGTGATAACTGGAACCAGTTGAACTGTAAACAATGAACGGAGGAACGTCGCCCTCAGAGGCTAATTCATCATCGGATGATCGTCGATGAACTCCGAGATTTAAGATAAACCTAAACGTGATCTTAATTCTGAGAGTTGTAACTAACTGTAACTGTTACTCTGACCGTTGGCAGCACCAGAGAAATCCTTCCTGCGTCAGTGGGCAGTTAAAACATCCATAACATTTTTTAAAAGGTAATAATCTGACATTAAGCTTTTAGAAATCAGACATTTAAACATTAAAGGGTGAAAGTGGACAAGAAAGTGGGGAAGACATGCAGCAAATAGTCAGACCTGAACCACCTGCTGCTAAAGGAGGACTCAAACCTCCTGACATGGCCTCCGTGTCCATAAAGTTTTTACCATCCTCAGCTGGTAGGTGGACCTTAGTCCACCCTGCTCTTTAAGAGTGCAGCCCCTCAACTGATGTTCAACTTCATACTCACACACATCATGTCTGCTTGTTAACCCTGACACCATCTCTCTTCAGGCGACTTCCTAAAGACGCTGCAGGATGAAGATCTCAACGTGCGTCGCGTGGCTTTGGTGATGTTTAACTCTGCAGCCCATAACAAACCGTCCCTGATCCGCGGCCTGCTGGGAACTGTGCTGCCTCACCTCTACAAGGAGACGCAGATCAGGAAGGACCTCATCAGAGAAGTGGGTTGTCCGGGTTGGGAGGCTGATGAAGCTAGTAGCTGTTTCTCTCTTAATGCAGGCGTTTGAAATGATCTCTCCCTGCAGGTGGAGATGGGTCCGTTCAAACACACGGTGGACGACGGTCTGGACGTGCGTAAAGCAGCGTTCGAGTGTATGTACACTCTGCTGGACAGCTGCCTGGAGGGGCTGGACGTCCTGCAGTTCCTGGATCATGTAGAAGAAGGACTGAAAGACCACTATGACATCAGGGTGGGTAGTGAAGAAAAAAACTGAGAAGCTGAGGTGACATTTGATGTGTTTTTAAATGTATTTCTCATCTTCAATTTTTTATTTAGACACAGATATGTTTCAGTATTAGATTTTTATTTTAACATTTTTGTAAAAAAAAATCAGGAGTAAAAATCATTATAGTCCAGTAGATGGCACTATCGTCCAATGCAGCAGGTTTCTGTCAGTGACGGTGAGTGATGAGTCGAGAGCTGATTAATAATCTGTCAAATTCAGTGTGTTTCAGTGTGTTTCAGTGTGTTTCAGTGTGTGTGTGTGTGTGTGTGTGTGTGTGTGTGTGTGTGTGTGTGTGTGTGTGTTTGTGTAGATGCTGACCTTCCTGATGTTGGCCAGACTCGCGTCTCTGTGTCCTGCTGCTGTTCTTCAACGACTGGACAGACTGGTGGAGCCACTTAAAGCTACATGCACCACCAAGGTACACACACACACAGTACACACACACACACACACACACACACACACACACACACGCACACACCATCACGTCCATAAGTGTGTTTTTTCCCTCTTCTCTGTCACCTGGCGCCCCCTGCAGGTGAAAGCCGGTTCCGTGAAGCAGGAGTTTGAGAAGCAGGAGGAGCTGCGGCGCTCGGCCATGCGCGCTGTCGCCGCCCTGCTGGCCGTGCCCGACGTGGAGAGGAGCCCCAGCATGGCTGACTTCGCCAACCAGATCCGAACCAACGCCGACATGGCTTCTATTTACCAGAGCGTCCAGGGGGGGGAGGGCGGGAGCGGAGCAGAGTGCATGGACATGAGCTAGACCCCGGATGATGTTTCATTATCATGTGATTTTTTTTGTATAGAAAGAGCTCAGATACAGTAAATAAAAACACAAATCAATGTTTAAATGTATATTTTCCAACATACTTGAGTATACAAATACATTCTATGAGAGTCATGTGATAAATCTGCAGAACTTCACGTTATGTCTTCTTACACTTTAATTTATTGAATCTTGGAATCACCACCACATGAAGAAATGATATCATAATATCATGATAATATTAGATATGGACATTTTACCATTTTCACTTTTAATATTTATAAAATAATAAGAATACTTTTGAATATTTGATTAATATGAACAACCCCCATCTGCATGTTAAGTGTTCAGAAAGAAGCAACATAGTTAAAGAGCCTTAAACAGAAACTCATCGATATGAAAGTTCAGGAAAGAATAAAACCTTTAGATTAAAAGTTGTGATCTGTATCTTTCATCACTGTTACGTTGTAAAGAGGAAACAGAAAAATAAACGTATTTACTTTACGATCCACGATTATAATTTTATTAAGTGCTGCAGTAAAGTTGCTGGGATTGACGTCTTAGAGCTGTAAGAGTTATTAATAGAATCAGTAGTGAAGTTGTTCCCTGGGATCAGCGAGAGGAGGAGCAGAGCAAAACTCCTCATGTTGTTCATCTGGGTTCTGATGTTGAAATGTTTTTTTTCTTCAGCGTCTCTGAACTTGTTTTTTTGTGTGTTCAGCGCTTGAACAGCTGTGTTGTGATATCTTCTTCCACTTTCTGTCAAAACTCGTGTGTTTTCTGACGATTAGCACTTGTAAACCTTTTCACATAGAAATGCTTCACTGATGAGATGTTTGCTTCTGTTGCTCATATTTCTACGTCATTTTCTCTGGGTAATTAGAATTTTCGCATTAAAACAACTCAACCCGCGGCTGGCACCATGTTATTGTATATAATGTTATGTTATTGGGGCGTGAGGAGCCACAGCAGGGAAACATGATGGGTGACTTCTTCAATTACAGATGATCAAATATTAACACGTCAGAGGCTTCAGGGACAAAAGGTCACGAAATGTCTCATTACAGTTTTTTCCCGTGACTCAAGAATTCAGTTCTGAGAGAAAAGTTGAGAAATTAAGGAAGTGATTCATCAGATTTCTGTTGCCGACAGAAACATGAAAGATATTCAGATGTTGAGAGCAACAACATCTGGATCCTCTCTATCTTCGAGGTCAAAGGGAGCAGACAGAGGTGAGACTTTCGATTTGTCCAAAACTGAAAATTTACTTCTATGTGAGAAAAATACACTTCACCCCTTGATAGTAATACAATACAATATATCAAGTATGTTTCTTAGGGTATCTAGTAAAACATGAAGATAAACACTTTATATCAATATATATATACACAAAGGATTTAACCCCTTAAGGACGTATGTCGCAAATTCGCCTCAAACCCCTTCTGGTCTGAGTGCCGCCGAGGTGATGATTGTATCCCACTAATGCCTGATGGTGCAGATACTACACACAGCTAGGAAGGTATTGGAAGCACTCTGCCGCTCTCTAGTGGTCGGAGTGGATAATACATCCGGTGGAGGAAACCGGAAGTGCAGCTCCGGAGACTGTGTAGATTTAGCCTGCTACATGTGGGGATTTGAGCAAATATGAGTAAGTTGTGCTAAAATAAAAAATACATACCAGCTCATTGGTTGCTTCTTATGCTAATATATATTGAAATAGACTTCATGTGATGAAAATTGATGATGTAATTAGCAGATTTAGGTTTCTAGCGAATTCGCTACATCAGGCACTTGGGGCTAAAAATATACTTTTTTTTTAGGTGAAATATCGTATAAAATCGAATTCCTGTGCATATACTTCACATTTTTTGAAGAATATAAGTATAAGTATCCTTATATAATTGCAAATCTGATGTTTGGTTCATCGAATATATATAATATATACAATAATGTATAATACCCAGGGACTACAGATGAAAATTGGATTATAGCTTACTCTGGTACTGCTAAGGAGCTGTGCATTGTCCTTATCAAACCAAAATAAATATAACTTTGCAGATATACAGACTATGTACAACTGTTTGTGCAGAGTAAGTGTGCAACATTGAATTATGTGCAAAACAGAATACAAATATAATGCTAGGATATAAATGCAATTTCTGCCCTTTATTGTCGGCAGAACTAAATGGACACATCAACGTTCTACGGGAAGCGAGGGTTAGGGTTATATGATGGAGCAGCAATGATTGTACAGAAACATGTTGTTATTCAATTTCAAGCAAAAGCAGCATCAATATAATAATCTACATACCAGAGACTGGAACATTTGTTAGCGACATTATGCCTAATGTTGCTTATTTGCCTCATACCTACATTTATATCTATTGTATATGCTATATTGAAATTAACAATCTCCACTTAATTTAGCATCTCAATGACAGACAAAAACACAAATAATAATTTTTTTATATAATTGGAAATTAATTCAGGCAATAAGGGGATAATACGGTCTTTTCAAAAATACTGATTCCGTGTTATGATTAACGTTTTCATAGTTTTTCCTCAAATTCTTCATATTTATCCAAAGGGAACAGATGATAATAACACAAACACATTAAAATAGATTAATTAGCTGCTAATCTTACAAAGGTTTTGACAAAATATTAGATATATTCTTGTTTCTTTCTGACGTCTGAGCCTGGTTTGTGTCTTTAAGGCCCCTGTGAGGACGTGACGGTGGAATCAGGAGGTTTTTCAGTGAAGATGGAAGGATGATTGACAGTAGAGTAGATGGGACACGGGACACTGCCCCCTACAGTGTAATATGTGTCACCACTAACTTCACCGGAGCTTTTCTCAAACAGGATGTTGGAGTAATGGGAGCCAGAAACGTTTGTGGGGAAGTTGGCAGTGACGTACAGTGTTTTTGGTGCAGTTTCTGAGTCTGGCCTCTGGGGGCGCTCTTCTATCTCTGCATAGTTGTGGTCCTGCCGGGATGAAAAACACAGACGTTATATACAACCTGACAATAAGCATCAACTCAAACTAAAGCTCGTAAACAGAAATGATCATCTCAGCTGCTCAGAAAAACAAACTTTCTGTTTTTAGGTGAGGGGTGTTCAGCTGCAACATGACACTTCACCACTAGATGTCACTACATTCTACACACTGAACTTTTAAATTGATTCATGGTTCGGGACACAAGGGCTTCTGATATCAGGCATGGAAGAAGATTCCAATTGTAATTGATCACACACACACACACACACACACACACACACACACACACACACACACACACACACACACACGCACACACACACACTCACACAATCTGAGTATTTACCTCGTTCTCGGTTGTGTTTTTTGATCCCTCGCCTCCTGGGAGAGACAAAAGAGATAATGTAAGAAAGCGAAGAAATCAAAGAAAACAATGTGTTGGCTCTGTCCTGCTCAGTCGTACATTAGTGCTTTTATTACGGTGGCCGATGACACACTGCAAATCAAGAAGACGTGCAAATAGAATAGAAATAGGTCCCCTGGAAACATTTCCATCATCACCACTTGAGGCAACTTGTGAGTGATTCATGTTCTGCAGAGTGAGAAATCTCTTACGTTTGTACATGACGACAAGAAGCACCAACGCGGCTGCAAACATCACTGCAACAATTCCAACGATAACCAGTAACCGAGAGCCACCTGCCAATCAAAGTCACCAACAACGTTCATCCAGAATCATCAGTGTAATTGAATTTAAGGGACGTTTTCACGTGTTTTGGGATTTTTTTTAGAACCAAAGTTAACCTTCCTCACCCTGAGGCTGAGCAGATGGAGTGGTTGTCTGGACTGAGGAAGTAGAAGATCCAGTAGTTTCATGGACGGAGGGTGTTGTTGCAGGTGGAGGCTCTGGAACTAGATGAAACAGATTGAAGTCAAAACGATTAAATATGCACTTGGCCTCACAAGCAATTGGAGCGTCTGATTCAGAGGATCTGGTCATTGTTTCTTGCGGCACTGGATTGTTCTTTGCCACTTGAGCCTGTGTGAAGCTCGCAGCTTCCAAATTACTCTCGTTTCTGAAGTCAAGCTGGGTTTGGCTCCAGCCCCGTGGAACCCTGAGAGGATAAGTGCTGTAATGGATGAACATCGAGGTAGAAGTATCCAGAACATAAACAGTAAATGAAGATGGACGATGGGTCACCCCCTCCTCCCACCATTCATGAATGAAGCCAGAATATCTCGGACATGGTCGCGGCCATCTTGGTCTTTTGATGTCCTTAGGAGTCTGTGCAGTTGTGATTGGTTGATGAAGCTGTGGTCCCACTTTAGAAATGCTCTGGACCAATCAGGAGTCCGTCTCAGCTGTCAATGATGACGTCTCGGCCTATTTCTATGTCATCAAATAACTAAATAAAACCAAACTGATCAGAAACACTTGAACAAACATCCGAGAGATAAGAACGACCTGAAATGACAGAAACCATCTTTGATAAACATATTATTAACGTCTACTTTGAGTCGTTTGGGCCGTGTCTCATCTGCTAACATGGAGGAGGCAGGAAAAAAACAGTAATTTAGTCATAATATATGAAAAAACATCAGAGGCTGCAGAAGGAAATGACTCACTTTTAACCTCCAGCACTATTTTTCTGAGTGAACTCCTGTAACTTCCACGAGCTGATCCACACCAGTAGACTCCACCGTCCTGCGAGGACACGTCGCTGATGGACACGTTGAAGCCTCTTGTTATTTCCGTCAGCGTGAACCTTCCCTTTAGAGGACTTTGTGTTGAAACAAGGTCCTCACAGTCAGAACCTTCCTCTTTGCAGAAAAAAAACCCTTGTCTGTCCTCGGGGTTTTTGCATGTTACTGTGGCTTTAGCTGTTGCATTAACAGTTTGATGAAGCGGTTCCTGGCAGCCGTCTGCAGGTAAAAGAGAAACGTAAAAGCTTTCAGATGTATAAAAACAGATATCAGGACTTTATCTCTATTTACCTAACTTTGTCAGCTACTGTACGTCAATGAGGACTTGAAATAGAAAGGTTCTGAATCTGGGAAGATAAGTCAGTGTTTGAGAAAGCCAAGGTTTTATTTATTTCATACACAGAGGTCAACATTAAAAACCACAAAGTTAAGAGATAATCAATTTATGATCAAGAAACAAGTAAAACATTAAAAAGAGAAGAATAAAAGAAATAAAGACAAATAAGACAAGTAGATAGAAATGTGTAATAACAATAGAATAAAATATAATGAAGATATGATCTGCTGAAAAGGCCGGAGTGAGTTTATACCGTCGATTAAATAAAGATGGACAACTTCTGTGCAGAAGTGACAAACATCAGTGTGATAAGAACGACCTCAAATCACAGAAACCATCTTAACATCTGACGTGTTCTTAAATATTCTTAGTTTGTAAAGTACTTATTACTACTACTACGAAGAACAAGAGAGCCGCTGATGAGATGAATCATTTTCTTACCATTCTCCACTTCCAGCTCCACTTTGGTTGGTTTCCTCTTATTCTTACACATGTAACAACCAGAATCAGCAGATGTCAGGTTTGTGATCTTCTCTCTGAGTTTATTTCCTGTATCGTGGTACAAGAAAACATTCGTATCCTGTTCCCATTCGTTCACATTAGTGCATTTTCTGTCTTTTCCTCTGGGAATCTTGACGTCGATTAAATAAAGATGGACAACTTCTGTGCAGAAGTGACAAACATCAGTGTGATAAGAACGACCTCAAATCACAGAAACCATCTTAACCTCTGACGTGTTCTTAAATATTCTTAGTTTGATCCATTTCCCATTTTCTTAACATGTAGGAGGCGGGGTTTGTGACCCACACTGCCGCCACCAGGGGGCGATCTTGTTCACAGTCTATGATCCTGACAGACCTGTGGGTATTACTCATCATCACAGTAAAGTAAACACATAATATGTAAATATCATAGAATATTTTATGAAATTAAACTTAAAAAATGAATGTATAATGTTTAACCAACTCTCAAAGAAAGATAATGCTAGTAACTATATTTTTATAATTATTTACTTTTATATTTGTAAAGTACTTATTACTACTACTACGAAAAACAAGAGAGCCGCTGATGAGATGAATCATTTTCTTACCATTCTCCACTTCCAGCTCCACTTTGGTTGGTTTCCTCTTATTCTTACACATGTAACAACCAGAATCAGCAGATGTCAGGTTTGTGATCTTCTCTCTGAGTTTATTTCCTGTATCGTGGTACAAGAAAACATTCGTATCCTGTTCCCATTCGTTCACATTAGTGCATTTTCTGTCTTTTCCTCTGGGAATCTTGACGTCGATTAAATAAAGATGGACAATGTCTGTGCAGAAGTGACAAACATCAGTGTGATAAGAACGACCTCAACTCACAGAAACCATCTTAACATCTGACGTGTTCTTAAATATTCTTAGTTTGATCCATTTCCCATTTTTCTTAACATGTAGGAGGCGGGGTTTGTGACCCACACTGCCGCCACCAGGGGGCGATCTTGTTCACAGTCTATGATCCTGACAGACCTGTGGGTATTACTCATCATCACAGTAAAGTAAACACATAATATGTAAATATCATAGAATATTTTATGAAATTAAACTTAAAAAATGAATGTATAATGTTTAACCAACTCTCAAAGAAAGATAATGCTAGTAACTATATTTTTATAATTATTTACTTTTATATTTGTAAAGTACTTATTACTACTACGAAGAAGAAGAACAAGAGAGCCGCTGATGAGATGAATCATTTTCTTACCATTCTTGACTTCCAGCTCCACTTTGGTTGGTTTCCTCTTATTCTTACACATGTAACAACCAGAATCAGCAGATGTCAGGTTTGTGATCTTCTCTCTGAGTTTATTTCCTGTATCGTGGTACAAGAAAACATTCGTATCCTGTTCCCATTCGTTCACATTAGTGCATTTTCTGTCTTTTCCTCTGGGAATCTTGACGTCGATTAAATAAAGATGGACAATGTCTGTGCAGAAGTGACAAACATCAGTGTGATAAGAACGACCTCAACTCACAGAAACCATCTTAACATCTGACGTGTTCTTAAATATTCTTAGTTTGATCCATTTCCCATTTTTCTTAACATGTAGGAGGCGGGGTTTGTGACCCACACTGCCGCCACCAGGGGGCGATCTTGTTCACAGTCTATGATCCTGACAGACCTGTGGGTATTACTCATCATCACAGTAAAGTAAATATATGTAAATATCCTAGAATATTTTATGGAATTAAACTTAAAAAATGAATGTATAATGTTTAACCAACTCTCAAAGAAAGATAATGCTAGTAACTCTATTTTTATAATTATTTACTTTTATATTTGTAAAGTACTTTTTACTACTACTACGAAGAACAAGAGAGCCGCTGATGAGATGAATCATTTTCTTACCATTCTCCAGTTCCAGCTCCACTTTGGTTGGTTTCCTCTTATTCTTACACATGTAACAACCAGAATCAGCAGACGTCAGTGTTGTGATCTTCACCCTGAGTTTATTTACTGTATCGTGGTACAAGAAAACATTCTTATCCTGTTCCCATTCGTTCACATTAGTGCATTTTCTGTCTTTTCCTCTGTGAATCTTGACGTCCTTGGTTTGACATTTTTCCATGTGTGTTCCATCGCAGGTGAATTCAAACCATCCTCCCGTACAAACCTCGATTTCATTGTCAGCCCCACAGCCTGTTGTAAACGATTCAAACAAAGGAAACAGTCAATAAACAGAGGAATTTATCAAGAATATTACTTGATATATTTAGTTTTAATTTATTTTTGTCATGAGAAATATTCAACAATTTCAGGATAATTGTTTAATTAATTAATTAATTGTTTTTTCTCTTGATGTTATAGACTAAAACAGTAAACATCTACAGTGTCAGAATCAAATAATCTTTGTTTAATTACAATAGTAAACGTGAAGCATTTATTTATTGTTGTAATAAGTATTTGTGAGTCGTTAATAATTTGTGTCACAATTTAAACTGGGTGTTGCCGTGTGCACTGCCAGCCTCCTGCCACCAGGGGTCTTTAATATGCAGGAAATAAATGAAAATAGTTTTGACTTGATAATTAACCATTTTTAGAATCATCAAAACAAACACAGAAAACATCTCTATCTGCTTATCAGTGGAATATTTACTATCCTCATCGTGTTTTTGTATTTAATGTGTTTTATATTTTACATTAAAACTCTTCAGTGCAGTTTATGACTTATTATAAAACTCATATCACGCAGCAGAGAACATTAACATGAAGTAATTATCTCAAACTAAATTAGCTGATGAATGTGTATTTCGAGGAAACATGTCATCACATATAAGTTGGTGTGTCTGTGTGTGTGCTGTATATTAGTGTGTGTGTGTGTGTGTGTGTGTGTGTGTGTGTGTGTGTACTGTTACCTGTGAGGATCAGAGAGAGGACAAGTAGATGAATCATCTTCTGATATTCCTCCGGATCATTAATCTGTTTCTGCTTCCTCTGCTTGTATCGACAGCTGCTCGGTGTCAGAGTGTTTCCTGAATCTCAAAACCTTTCATCCACACGTCTCTGTCACTTCTTCTTTTTTTTCCCAATCACAATGATGTCTTAATGTTCCTCTCAGCAGTGACAACACGGGAAACAAGTCGTGAAAGAGAACAAATGTATAATGCAACAAAAGCTATAATCATTTAAAAGATGTGCATGAGTACAATGTAGCTTAAAATAAAAAATAAACACAACAATAATTAAATTCCATAATAATCATTGGAGCAAGAGCCATCAGATTTATAAAAGTTGTGTGTATAAATATGTTTTTCTATGAATTTAGTTACACAATCACGTCTTTTGTTAAGCAAATTAGAACAAATGTGGTGTGTATCTTAATATAATTGACAAATGAAAAACTCACTTTGTGCCTGAGGCAGAGAAACAAGCTCATCATTGATCATCGTTCGGTTTTAATGAAGTGAAATGAGGTTTGTGAACTGGGGGGTTTCACAGGGAGAAGTGAAAACCACTGTGCTGATGAATATGAGGGTCGTGATGAGACATCTTCTGACCATCTATGGGAGTTCATTTTTAAACCAGAATTGCATCATCGTCCCTAGTTCAGCAGAAGACGACAGGATGTGAATCAAGTTGCATTTCCTGCCTGTTGCACAAAACCCCTGCATGAAGTCAAGGTGAAGTATTGCAGCAGTAAAGTGTGTGTGGAGCTGCTGCTTCTCCTGTGTCAGGAAAGTTGTAGATAGTTAAAGGCTAAAGTGGATAAAAGGCTCAGCTTTCGATATATATAATAAAATCTATGATATTCAGTCTGTTCTGTAACTTTAGAGCGAAACTGACAAAACCCAGCCTCCCTGATTGTGAGTGGGTGGAGCAGCAGGAGGCTGCACCTGACGTTCATGTTCTGTTCTGGAATGATGGACATTTTACAATCATCTTACCTGAGAAACGGCAGGAAAAACACTGGATAATATCTGGAGCAGCTGACTCATGATTTGCATTGTGACGTACAGAGTCTCCTTCCAGTTTAATGGAAATGTCTGGACAGAGCAGTTTCAATTCAGCGAGTTGAGGTAGCTGTAGAAACCATTCAAGAAGAATCCTGCAGAGTGTGAGTCCTCACTCTGACCTCCACACACACACACACACACACACACACACACACACACACACACACACACACACACACACACACACACACACACACACACCAGATTGTGTTGAATGAGCTGAAGCTGAAGATTTAAGTTCGTCTCTCAACTAGTCACACAACAATCCTCTGGGTATCTTGGCCCTGTGGACTGGGAGGGACACCCTGTTTGCTTTCATGGGGGGGGGGGGGGGTTGAGTCTGATAAGGTTTGTCCTCCGCTCCAAGTGAAACACGGGAACAATGGCTGAGTGTGTGTTAACGCTTTCTGAGTGTGTTTGTGAATCTGGAAGGAAAACAGAGATAAGACACACACATGCAGAGCTGCTTGGTTGTAAAGATTGATTTATGATTTGTTTATGATCTGCTGGTGAGAAGAGAAACGTGAAGCTGAATGAGGGCGATGATGATGAAAAGGTCAGAAACACAACATGTGATGGTTGTGGTGGATTTTGTTGTCTATTAATCATGTGGATTTTGTGTCTCTGGAGGAAATTCAGGTGTTAATATATTAATGGAGGATCTGATCCCACCTGCAGGGACCTTGAATCGTGAATAAAACATTTCAGATCGAACTGGTTCTGAAATCGCTTTACTGGCTAAAGTCAATGGTCAGTCCAGTGTTGTCAATTCTATAAATGGAACTTTTATTCTGTCTACGAGGAGACTGAAGTAGAAACATCAGACTTTGCTTTCAAAGGATCATGATTTTTGGTCATACAGATCTTTCTGGACGTTCCTCAGCCTGGTACAGTCTCACAGAGGCAGCGCTGCAGAGCGTCATCGTTTGTTAAAACTCGCCAACAATTGTAGCTGATGCACAAAACTCCATCAGAGGAGGATTAACAGGTGCCAGTTCTTTACAGTCATGACCTGCAGCTCTACGTTAAAGTAAACTATGTCCCACTGGGCTGCAAAGCTGCGTCTCAGGGGAAGCATCCTGGCCGAGGACTGTAATTGGCATCTTCGTAGACTCAGTAGCCGGCGCAGGACGAATCTGAAATGAGCCGGTCTAGTCTGAGGAGGATTTCCTGATTGTGTCCCCGGCCGGTCTGTTGCATCGATCACTACTTTCAGCTGCAGCTTTGCGGCTGCATAGAGAGTTGAGAGCTTCGGATAGGTTGACCGGAGAAGCATCAACTCATTCGGATTGAAGTTCACCTCTTTAAAAAATGGTTTTCACTGAAGTGCAATGAGTTCTTCGGTAGGTTTGGCATCGAGAAGGATCAACCTGTTGGATTCTTTGGATTCAGGATTGAATAACACTGTTTGACGATTTTAATTGTTGATATTTAGTTTGATGATGTATGAAAGGAGGAGACGAGAGCCTTCGCCAGAGTGAGACGAACATGCGTGAGGCTGTGTCTACTTCCTGGAATCAGGAAACTACTTTTCAAATGAAAAAAGGATGATTTTATGATGCGAGACAATCGTAAATCTGCATCTAGCGTTTGAAAAGCAGAGAAAAGTCTGTGACAGGCTCAGTTTGTTGCGTAGTTGTAATGAAATGCAGTCGTTGTGTTGTGTTGTGTTGTGTTGGCACGTCTCTGTCATGTTTGATTGATGAGGGTTAATGTTTCCCTGCAGTTAGAGGAGCGGCAGCGTGTTTACGTTGGGATGTAAAAGCCTGTCAGGAACCGCTGGCTGAAGACTGACCTCCTGCAAATTCCACTCGCTCCTTCACCACACCCACAGGTTTCAGACTCTCCCACAACATCCACATGACGTCCGAGGGGCTGAACCCTTTCTACATAAAGAACTTGGCTTTAATTCTCATCAAGGCTGTGTTTAATTCCTGAAAAACAACCGTTCTCGCTCTGAGGATGGATGATTTAGTTTGCTTCTGTATCATGAATTCACTGAGTGACCTTGTTAATCTTCATGTTCGTGTTATCTGGTTTTGAATTACTCGTGCGAATCAGTTCGAACGAGGCAGATAAAACAGTGTAAACACACTCGTCACTAATGGTGGGAAATCTTCCTCCATTTATGCCGAGCTTTTGAAATCTGTAAAAAGCTGAAGTCTCTCTGAAGATAGAACCAAAGTAATGATATGACTCAGCTCCCTCCCTGAAGCCGTCTCTGTCTCCTTCTCTTTCAGCCGCTCACAGACACTCAAGCAGCAGATTAGTTTACGTTCTCCTGTATATAAACTATCAGACATTTTCATTAAATAAAACATTATCTCTTCAGTCCCACAGTTTTTAATGGAAAATATCCCATTAGCTTCTCTTCAACTCTTTGATCAGGTCGTCATGTTCAGTGCATTCCAGGACTTTTTCTTTATCTGTGCAGGAAAATGTGTTTTTAGATGTCTCCACTTTCCCAAAACCTGTTTGATGTACTTCTGCTACAATAGGCCCTTTCCTACATTTCCCAGAATGCATTTTGCGGCTACAGCTGCTCTCTTTCCACTGCATCTACAATTGCAAAACACATTTCTACAAAATGGGAGCTCGAACCCAACCAGAACCCAACAGTCATTCTGGTGTTTGGGTCCCGACCCGACTCGAGCCATTGAGTGGATGGTCCCAGTGAGTGTGACCCAACCTGAATATCATCACAGCATTTCCCTTGACCTGCCTAGACTTTAAAACCTTATTATTCAGTGAAACAAGAACTCACTACTTTAGACTTAATTTGTGAGTCTTACGATATGATGTTCTTCTTCTCTTGTTCACACAGTGAGAGGTCAGAGGTCACGCTCAGCTGCAGAATATCCATCTCCTGTGTCTTTAGTTGGAGAAAAGTGATTGTTTTCTGAAATGAAGAGAAATCTCAATGTGGAAACTGAATTAAAAAAGCCGCTGCATGTGAGCTGCTTCAGTTTATTTATATTTCATAATATTTGTCAGTTTCGCCTCATGTTGCCTAGCAACAAAATACCAAGGAAATCGGCGGAATCACTGCAGCTTAAAAAAGATCAAACCTATCCCGATGTCATGACTCCTACAGACGGACGGCTTCGCTCGGAGACATCAAATCTCTGCTCGGCAGTTTGAGGCTCTCGACTCTTTAAAGTATCTGAGAAGCTTCATGTAAAATGATGAATAATGTCTTTAATCTTTTTCTGAAAGTCAGAAAACCTCAAAAAATATGATGGAATGACCATAATAAGAGTCGAGCTAAAGCTCTTACAATCACGAAGATAAACACATAACGTGGACAAACACTGAAATCACTGACGCCGTCTGATACTTGAGGAGTCGCTGATACAGAGTCAAACTGGAACACGTTTAGTCAAAAGATTTCTGCTTCAACACTGAACATGGAGAATTATTCTTCACTTTCCAGCTTTGGATTTAATAAGAAGTTTATCTTAACAAAAATAGATGAAGGGACAAAAGTGCAAATAAGATACAACATGTTCAACTGTCTTCTGACATTAAAAACCTTTATTTACATTAATATTTAGTTGATTTAGCATCATCGGGGAGAAAGACTGTGTTGCAGAGCACATCCATCCTTCCATCCATCCATCCATCCATCCTTTCATCCATCCATCCATCCATCCATCCATCCATCCATCCATCCATCCACCCATCCTTCCACGTATCCATACTTCCATGTATCCATACTTCCATCCATCCATACTTCCATCCATCCTTCCATCCATCCATCCATCCATCCTTCCATCCATCCATCCATCCATCCATCCATCCATCCATCCATCCTTCCTTCCATCCATCCATCCATCCATCCATCCATCCATCCATCCATCCATCCATCCATCCATCCATCCATCCATCCATCCATCCATCCATCCTTCCATCCATCCATCCTTCCACGTATCCATACTTCCATCCATCCTTCCATCCATCCATCCTTCCACGTATCCATCCTTCCATCCATCCATCCATTCATCCTTCCTTCCATCCTTCCATCCATCCATCCATCCATCCATCCATCTATCCATCCATCCATCCGTCCATCCATCCATCCATCCATCCATCCATCCATCCATCCATCCATCCTTCCATCATCCATCCTTCCATGTATCCAACCATCTTTATTGACAGTCCATTGTTGATACAGAACACATTAATAAAATGTGTTTTTGAATTTCTTTGAACTTTGACTTTATTATTTCCTGTTTTACTTTGAAACTACTGACCATGTGTGTGTTTGTTTGTTTGTTTCACTTCCTGTCATCACTGTGACATCCTGACGTGTTTCACCTGCGTCCAATCACCTTCCTTCATGTTTATTTGTCTCTGTTCTCCACACTTTGTTTGGATTCTGTTCCCTGGTGGTTTCCTCATTTTCTCAAGTTTTGTTGCCTAAATTTAGATTTTTGGAGCTTGAGTCACTTGTTGCTTTCCGACCTTCAAGCACAGACCGTAAGCCTTTTTTTCTTATTACATTTTCTTTCCTGCCAACCTGCATATACTTGAACATCTCCGTTTTGGGTCCAGGAAACTCTTTAACACAATAGCGACCTTGTATTTTCTTTATTAAACCTCAAACACCATCTTTGCTCAAAGTGCTTCGTTGCCTAAACCCCAGACAGGACGTGTGTGATCGTTGCCTCAGCTGCTGTTAATGAACGTGCATTTCATTAATAAAAAAGAATCCGCCTCTAAACAAGAACCAGACGAAGCTCCGATATATTCAAACTCATTTTACAGTGTGTGGTATTTAGAGGAATTTAACACTGGGTGTAAACAACACCTGCAGTTGATTTCTATGTTACCAGGAACAGTGACGACCAAGAAGCTGTCACTGCTCGATCACTCTGCCAAACCCCGATCTGGTGAATGTGTCCAGCAGCAGAGGAGAGAAAAAGAGGAGAAAAGCCAGACCCTCCATTTGGAAAAAAGCTAAAAGACAAACATCAAGTTTAGAAAGGGACAAAAATAAGAGCTGTCGCTGAAATTGGATCCTGGAATAAAACAAACCCCACATCCATCTTCCCACAGAGGGAAGGTGAAAGGCCTGGTTCATGACTCAGCTGTTCCTGAAATCAGCCGGAAGGAACTCAGAAATAGAAATGATCTGATTTCAACGACTTTTTCAAAGTTCTACTAAAATGTGAGAAACCAACTTTCTGTTTTTGGATTCTCGATCACCAGACAGGTTTTTGTATTTGTGCCGTTACTAATGCTGCCAGCATGGAGGTGATAGTTAAAACAATGAGGAAGTACGAATCCCAGATTATCTTAGCCTAAAATAAACCATCCTAATTAATCTGTGTAAAACAAAGATGAGGATCAGCTCCTGATGCTGTAGAGAGAAACGCACTGATGTCAAGTTTGTATATTCATAGCCTGTCTCCTAGATATTACATTTCTTTAAAGCTAATCTTTTGGAGGAAACATAATCTCAGGCTGGATTATGTTCTGTTGTGTATTTTTAGTTTTGAACGAATGACCAAATGAAACCACACGTCCAGCGTCACAGTCTCCAGGCGGCTGCTGGCTGCACTAAACACACAACTGTCACACAACATTTCTCTGTATTAAACCAGAGCAGGATCCTTAACAAAGAGCCCGAGTGTGAGTCTGAGCAGAAACAAAAATAAGTGTGATCGTGATGGAGGAACTACGACACGCTATTGTGCTGCAACATCAAATATTGTGTTCTCACTTTACACAGTGAGCTCAGGATCCTTAAACCCAACAGTTCCCGACAGGAGGAAACGAGCCGATACCAACGCATTTAAAACTCAACATTCAAAAAAATATACATCTGCAAATACACAACAATTGCTTCCTATATAGGTGCATAGCTGTTTAAGTGCAGCCACAGATTATAAAACACACTTCATGTTACTATTTTCTTGTGTGAGATATTTTCAACGTTTTTATCTGGAAGAAACTTATATGCTTTAAAAACTTGGTCTTTGCTTTTTTTACAGAATCTGAAGCAGATTTTGAAGCTGGCGTCTGACACATCTGATAAATACAGAAGCAAACTCGGAAGAAACTGGTGGTTTCATCTGCTCCACTGGTTTGGTTGAGACACGATGAACGGCACAGAAATGAGGCGTCGGGGGGGAAAGGTGAAGAGAAAACAGACAAAACTCATCATTAAGATGAGAAAAGTGTTATTTAAATACCGGCAATTTACACCATCTACAAAGTGGAGGAGAGACGTCAAACTTTTTAAAAACACAAATCAAAGCGATTGCAGTGAGTTGATTGTGAGCAGAAACACCAGCTCCATGTTTCTCAGCTCCGAGCTCCAGACCCACGTTCCCATGAGAAGGATCTGTGGTCGGGGGCAGAAGCCATTCGCTGAGTAACCTCCCTGCTTTCCCCTGAGGAACCGTTGGCTAACGCTAGAAGAGAGCGACCCCGGCCTCGCTGAAACTAAGACATATGCTGCAACAACAGTTGACTCGAGGTCAGGCTGTGCTGAAAAAATAGACGATTGGAGCAAAAAGAAGGAGTGTGTGGTTGTAAGATGAAGATTTGTGTCGTCTCCGATCCGCAGAGGAAGACGTTTGCTCAGCAGGAAACTCGCTCTGCTGCGTTGTGTCACTTTTATCTTCAGATCTGTGAGCGTGTCTCTTATCTCTCGGTAAAACGATTTTATCTGCACCGTGTTTGCATCAATCAGCTTCTGCAGAACGCTTTATCGCTGTGCAAATAAACTCAATAATTGACATCTCACATTGTCCCACCACATGTGGAGCTTGTGTTTCATAAGCCTGGGACCGGGCCCGTCTGTCTGGAACTAATCTCTGGATGTGTTTCCATGTCGAGTGCAGAGCAGCAGGACAGATGTGAGGCGGAGGTACAGTACCTCCTGTTACAGAGGGAGGGTCGGGTATCGGGGGTGCGTGGTTTCACCTCAGCCCCTCCAGAGACGCCTCAGAGAACAAGATGGAAAAGCTCTGTGGGTTTGTTACCTCTTTTTACTCAGGAGCGTGGTCGTTCTGTTTGAAACATTGATTTTATGAATCAAATTTCATAATGCTTTCACTCAAAACCCTGCACTTGCACTCAAGTAGCCCTTGATGCTACGTGGATTTGCTCTGCTTGTACTCAAATGTAAAGAAGATGCTAAATGTAAAAGTCTTGTCCTTTTTCGGTTGGGAAAGAGACAGAGCGATTTTTATTCGTTTTTAAAGTTGCTTGAGTGCAAGCTCACAGTTTGTACTGTTTGACCACAAGCGGTTTATAACCTCTCTGTATTGCTGGTGTTTCAGTTTGAGAACTAGACTTTTTAATTCCAAATTAGATTTTCTAAAGCTTTCACTCAAAATCCTGCTCACGCTCAAATATACTCTGCATGAGCTCGGATTTCCTGCGCTGAAGCTTCAGCTCCTCACGCTGAATCCATGCACATGTGAAACTCTCAAATTGATCTCGCTTTTTTTCGTCATCACTGCACCTAGCATTGTATTTGTTTCGGGGATTTTGGATTTTGCAGACGTTTCGCGTACATAAGCAGATCGAGTGCGAGTGCGAGGAGAAGAGCTGGAGTGCTTACAGAGTATATTTGAGTGCGAGCGCAGGGTTTTGAGTGCATGCTTTACAAAATGTGATGGTGAAACCAACGAGTTCTGCTCTCAAACTGGAAGACTGTGGAATAAAGAGGAAAAGAGCTGCAGCTTCAGATGACCATACAAGGCTCTGGTTTGTCAGGAAAGCAGATTACAGCAGCTTCAAATCTCTCTCTTTCTTCTATCGGCCCAATTCTCTCTGTCTTTCATCTGCAGCTCAACATTTAAGTTCCTTTCTTTCATTTTTGTCTATTTCTCTTATCTTTCAGCCCCCGACATCTCTCTCTCTCTCTCCCTCCCTCTCTCTCTCTCTCTCTCTCTCTCTCTCTCTCTCTCTCTCTCTCTCTCTCTCTCTCTCTCTCCCTCCCTCTCTCTTTCTTTCTCTCTCTTTTCTATAATCTTCTTGCTTTTACTTTTTCTGGCCACTTCTCATTCCCTCTTTCCTCCCGCCTTCCTCTCAGCCCACAAATAGAGAGGGTATACTCTAACAGACCTCCCTCAGGTCTCCTGTCCGTCCACTCCTCCCTCTCCGTCTCTCTCCCCTCCCTCCCTCACTCACTCACCCATTTCTCCTTTTCTCAGCCAGCCCCAGATAAAAAAGGGGGAAGAAGTATTTCTCTTCGGCCACTTCTGAAGCTGCAGCCACCAGAAAAGGATGGGAAGGAAAAAAGACTGTGTTTGACCTCTCCTCTTTATTCTTTTATTCCTGGACCTTTGAGGACTCAGAGGAGCCCTTTAGTCATCTTTCATTTCATGTGCAACTTTAAATCCAATTCTCATTTGCCTCCTGAACATCTGTTTTACTCGGAAACAAGTTTGGACATCCTCAGATCACCCATCCCTTCTAGATTCCGATCCAACAAGTGTTTCTGGAGCAGCACCTGGTACATTGTGGAAGTTTCTGGAAAACCATGTGGGTCCATCCTGAAAACTCTCAACAAAATCAAGACCCAAGGACGAAAGCAGGGGAAGAGAGAACAGAGGAGATGGATCCAACCCGTCATCACAAGTGAGAAGGGAACAGGAGACAATCCGATGTGAGACCAGAGAACAGGTGTCGCTGTGTGTGTCTGTCTTCAAGAAAAGTGGTCTTCAAATATAAAAGAGAAGCTGAAGAGACGTCAAACCTCATGGACTGAGTGGAAGGTGCAGAGACTCGTGGACTGATACTCACGCATGCATCCTGCACACAGATGTTGTCATAAAGTGAACTGGGGTCAAAGCGTGAAGGAGCTCCTCCTGACTCTCTGAGACAAAACCCTTTCTACAGTCAGAGAGAACCATGGCAGGCCTCCATCTCAGCCGGGGGGGGCTGGTGCTTCTGCTGCTCTGGACCCTGTCGGTCGCCGCTGATGCAGCCGGGGTTGCGAGCGCAGAACGAGGGGGAGTTGGAAGAAGCCAGAGAAGAGGAGGAGGAGGAGGAGGTGCAGAGAAGAAAAAGAGGTTCCACCGCATCCAACATGGACAGTGCAGCTACACCTTCATCCTCCCGGAGCTGGACGGGTGCCAGGCCGCAGGGTGGGCGTCGCAGGCCGAGCGCTACGGTGACTCTCGCAGGTCGAGCGTGGTGCAGAGAGACTCGCCTCCGACAGACGGAGAATGGTCGGCTCAGAAGCTGCAGCAGCTGGAGAGCACGATGGAGAACAACACGCTGTGGCTGCAGAAGGTAAGAGACCAACCATCTTCTTCTCTGGAGGCCAGAGATCCACAGACCTCGAGTACACAGACGTTATGGAAAAGAAACACAGGTGAAAGAAAAGATTTGGGACTTTGATGTTCATCAATAACCTGCAGATAGAAAGTAAATCCAACTTCTTATTTCTACTCTGAAGTGATTTGCATGACTCCTGCAGAACATGCTGCTGGGTGCTTTGGTGGAATTGCATGGGAATTACACACACTGATTAAAGGCTGAAGAGAGAGAGAGAGAGAGAGTGTGTGTGTGTGTGTGTGTGTGTGTGTGTCTGTGTGTGTGTGTCTGTGTGTGTGTGTGTGTGTGTTGTCACATGGACTCTCTGTCCTCTCCCTCAATAGACCTGACCAAACAAAACAAGAAGAAAATATATGTTGGAAACCAAAGAGAGCAGTGACTCAGGATTGTTTCAACATTAGCTTGAGCAGCTTTGTGTGTGTGTGTGTGTTTGTGTGTGTGTGTTGGTGTGTGTGTGTGTGCGTGCGCCGATCTGCAGGTCAGAGATCAGAGTTTGGGGTTATGACTGTAGATGAGTGGCAGCTGGTTTCCATCAGTGAACGTTCCCTCCTGTAATTCCTCCTCCATGTGTTTCACTGCAGCTCAGATTGTACAGAACGACATGAGAGACGTTCTGTTTCTATTCTGCTCGAGGAGGTTTGTCATTAAAAGTCTCAGGTGTTAGAATGAAGTGATGAAGATGGGTTAGGGTGCTCCAGAAGATCACCTGAAATGATGCACAGGCGCTGTATGTGAGAATGCAAATGTCCGAGTCAGCTGCTGTGGAGGTTCTCCGGAGTTTCTCCTGACCGGCCTCTCAGTAAAAACTCTGCAAAACGACCAGCGAATTCGCTGGGAAAGTTAAACTCTGGACAAAGTTATTTTTTAAGTCACATCCAACCCGTAAATGTAGATTTTTATTTTCATAGTAAATTTGATGTTAAAATGTATTTCAGCAAAGAGCATTCACATCACTTACTTTACAGCTCAAACACATTTCAGTGCAGCATCTTTTTCCCAGAGAGTAATTCATGAATCATAATGACAAAAGATCGAAATAAAAACATGGATTTTAATGAATTTAAATGTGGCTTCTTGAGGAAACTCTTGTGGTTTCAGTGCAGCAGGTGAAGCTGATCCATGAAGTCAGAGGAGTGAGAGGAAACAAAGTTCATCCATCATCATTAGAATCATTTAAACGTTACAGAAGAACTCGTCACAGGAGGAATCCAGAGTTTATTTAACTTTCTAAATGTTCTGTAAATCCTCCTGAACATTCACACATACTGTTTATTACGTTACAATTATGTGTTACAGTAAAAAACTTTAAATTTTGACTTCCGTTGTTTCACTGTGCTTTAAAATGTTGTTGACCAAATTCGTATTGATTAACTGAAAAAATAATGAGCATATCAATAGAACATTAAAATAGTTCCATTTAAAAAGTACTTAGATAAAATATATGAGATTTTTAGACAAATTATATATTCTATGTACTATAAATACAAGAATGACTTCCTGTGAGATGAGAACAACCTAAAATGACAGAAACCAAATGTTTTTAACGTGACTTTGATTTATTTCTAGTTTGGTTCATGTCCCAGCTGCTAACACGGAGGAGGAGTTGGTGTGTTTATGATCTGTGGATTAAATGATCTCGTCCAGACCAGATGAAACTCTGTCACACCCGGAACATAAAGAAATAAAACAAAGTCGCTGCTCGTCTCCGAATCAAATCTGCTTATGAAACAGTTTGATTAACGCCGGCTCAGATTGCGATTGATACCTGACTCGGTCTCAGATGCATTCCTGTGGAAATGGAGCGAGTTAGAACTTCATTATTTCTGCCGCCCGCCACAGTCGACCTCTCTCCTGCAGGAGCTGAACGAGGGATCGAATTTCTCACAAGAAAAGATTTGTATCAGCGGAGTGTAAATTCAGAGAGCTTCTCTAGATTAAACCCCTCTGGGATTTCAGCAGCACGTCTACAAGCCACTACTGTGTGTGTGTCTGTGTGTGTGTGTGTCTGTGTCTGTGTGTGTCTGTCTGTGTGTTTACCACCCACCCTGTTAAACCTCAGGGGAGACGACAGAAGTCTACAGCACCGCGACAACAGAGACAGAAAGTGAGAGTTGACCTTTGACCTGCAGGGTTCAGTCGCAGTTTGAGTAGATATCAAATCGTTCTCCGACTCCGAACCATCGTCTCATCGGAGCTTTAGTTTAATTGAGCTCGAAGATAAAGATGTCTCCTCCTCTCACTTCACCTCCTCTCACTTCACCTCCTCTCACTTCACCTCCTCTCACTTCACCTCCTCCCACTTCACCTCCTCTCACTTCACCTCCTCCCACTTCACCTCCTCTCACTTCACCTCCTCCCACTTCCTCTCACTTCACCTCCTCTCACTTCACCTCCTCTCACTCACTTCACCTCCTCTCACTCACTTCACCTCCTCTCACTTCACCTCCTCTCACTTCACCTCCTCTCACTCACTTCACCTCCTCTCACTTCACCTCCTCTCACTTCACCTCCTCTCACTTCACCTCCTCTCACTTCACCTCCTCTCACTTCACCTCCTCCCACTTCACCTCCTCTCACTTCACCTCCTCTCACTTCCTCTCACTTCACCTCCTCTCACTTCACCTCCTCTCACTCACTTCACCTCCTCTCACTCACTTCACCTCCTCTCACTTCACCTCCTCTCACTTCACCTCCTCTCACTTCACCTCCTCTCACTTCACCTCCTCCCACTTCACCTCCTCTCACTTCACCTCCTCTCACTTCCTCTCACTTCACCTCCTCTCATTTCACCTCCTCTCACTTCACCTCCTCTCATTTCACCTCCTCTCACTTCACCTCCTCCCACTTCACCTCCTCCCACTTCACCTCCTCCCACTTCACCTCCTCCCACTTCACCTCCTCTCACTTCACCTCCTCCCACTTCACCTCCTCCCACTTCACCTCCTCCCACTTCACCTCCTCTCGTCACGTAATAGCAGCAGAGACTTTTCTCCTGTTTTCAGGGTTAAAATGATTTAACTCTTTTAGTTTGCACGAAGTGTTTTTAATTCTAATATCATTTTGCCCCTAACGAGATTAGATTTTATAAAAGTTTCTGTGTGATCTGGTCCTGAATCCACGTTTCCTTCGCACGTTCGTGAGGTTTTATCAACAAATCCAAAAACCCAAAACTGACAAAACCAGCAGAACGACATCTTCCTCTCTGATTGTTTTCAAACTGAATTCAAGCTCATTTTTCTGGAAAAGAGGCCCAATGGAATCCAGAAGAACAGTAATGAATGTTCCTGTTAATTCCAACACACTGAACAGCCGCTACATAATAAGAACAATACAGTGATATTAATCATTTCTAGTATCTGAATCTTTTCTGCTTTCTGGATGTTTAGTGTTGTGTTTCTCAGGTTTGATATTCTGCTTTAAAACCTTAGTTAAAATATAATTAAAAACTTTCACCGGCTGCACGTTTAAAAAAAAATACTTTTACGTGCATTTGTCATAAACGTGCTCATTGACACATGAGGCTGGATTTATATCTTCCCTTAAAATCAGATCTTTTGGTTCTCAGCTGACATTTGACATCGGGTTTAATTTGAGAATCCAGAACGAATCTTAGATTAAAACCTGCCTCCTGCATTGTCTCCTTCTTTTGAATCCACTTTTCTCCTTCTGGTACCGGTAACTTTTCTAAGCGTCTCTCTCGCTCTGCAGAAGGTTATCGTCCCAACGACCTCTGACCACATCAAAGCGTGGTCTCGCAGCAGCAGCGGCGGATGATGACCACAGAGGTTTTCCTGTCTCTGAGTCTCAGTCTCTGAGGCACCGCTCCATTTGAAGTCAGTCATTTGGCAGAAAACTAAACAAGCCTCCCGTTAACTACCTCACTTAACGCTGTTTACTCCGAAAAACCACCAAACCTCTGCAGACGCCGCCACTGAAACCCAAGTCTTTCTTTATTTCTTTATTTCTGTATTTGTCAGGGACAGTGCATATTGATGACATATCTGAAAATATAAAAAGCAGCAGTTCTTCAAATACGCAAAAGCAACAAAATAACAACAATAAGTGATTTTATTAGCTTGGTCCGTGTCCCATCTGCTAACATAGAGGAGGCAGAGTTTATGACCTGTAGTGCAGCCAGTCACCAGGGGGCGATCAAGGTGTTCCGTCCTATGGTGCAACTAAATAAATAGAACTTGAATTGAAATGTAAAACATAAAAACACTTTAACTGTTCTACATCGGTTAATGTGTAAATTAAAAACTGTCATGTCAGTGATACTAATAAACATGTTTTCTTTTCCCAAGCGAACAGTGAGTTTGTTGTTGTGGATAAATTCTGTGTATTATGGACAGAATTCAGTTTTCCCGTTAACTTGACGTTGACGTCAGAAAACAACCACATCAGAAAACGCGACCCGCTCCTCTCTCCGTCCTCTTTGCTGCAGTTTGAATCCGACCAACGTGACGAACCTCGAGCTCTCAGACCTGATTTGTGACTTCCTGAGCTCCGAGGGAAAAACCTTTGCCACCAGCGAGAGAAACACAAATATTGAGAAGAATTTGAGCAAATAGAGAGAATCTAGTGTGTCTGAGTTGAGGAGGTGAAGGAATGAGATCCTGGACCGTTGAGTTCAGACACAACACAGCTGTGCCCCGGAAAAGATCTTCCTCTGATACGGCTGAAGTCCAGAGACGTCTGTTCACACCAATCTGAGCTGAAACTTCATTAATTCATCTACAGAAAATAAATCTAACCTATTCAAAATAATTGATTCTTCGCTTTAATCGTTTTTTCAAGTAGAAATTACAAATATTCAATTTTTCAGTGTTTTCAGTGAAGTTATTGTTTTGGTTAATTGACTGTTGGTCAGTTTAGATTCATCAAAGAAGGAATAAGCAGGAAAATAGATATTAAAAACCATCATAACCGCAGTTTATTACAAATAAACTAGATTTTATTTTTGCAGTATATTCTTTTGTGTAGTAAATGGCTGTGTGTATTGTTTGTGATGCATTTATTTATTTATCATGCTGCAGTTGTGTAGAGGTTTCCGTTAAACAGTAGATTTCAATCTCAGTGACCTTTTTACCTGATGGAATAAAAGACGAGGAAATGAAAGAGTTAATGTCTCTTGAGCTGTTTAAAGATATAGAACCGAAGTCTGGACATGTTTCTGAAATGTTCCTGAAATGTTCCTGACATTTTCCTCTAGGTTCTGTATGTGAGAACACAAATGTCCGAGTCAGCTGCTCTTCTGCTGTTTCGTCACACGAGAAACACAAACTACAGAAAATGTCCAGACAGTATTTCCAGCGTCAGAAAGCAGCTGCAGTAGAAGAAGTTCTGCTATCTTTCTCAGTTTTAAGCCTGTGGATTTTTCTTATGAATGTGAAGCTCATAAACAAACACGAGGCTTAAAGAAAGAAGGGACAGAGGTTGAGGATCAGAACAGAAACATGTTCCTGATTAATAACTGTATGTGTCTGTTTAACGTGAGTCTGTAGGAACAGCTGTAGTCTGTGAGCTGCTGCTCCATCATCCTTCAAGCCCCGCCCCACCTGACAGCACTAATAACACACTAATGACGGCCATTACCTGCTGTCGGCCTCCTGCAGTCCGAACCCTCTGCAGCACTCGACAGCAGCTGGGTCAGAGCATCGAGTAGAAAGAGAAAAAGACCAAACTTCACCAAACCAACGGGTGAAAAGGATTCGATCTGTACGTTTGTGTTCCCACATTCAGCCGCTCCAGAGAGTTTCAGGAGAATAACCGGAGTTCAGCGTTGGTCTGAAATCAGCTTGTATGAGAAGTTTATAGGTTTTGGGTTCCTGGGATTCTCTGTGAGTTTATTCCTCCTCTGGGGAAATGTTCGGAGAGATTTCTGAGGCGCTGATGGGAACAGTTTTACCGCAGCCCGCTGTTTTATTGTGTTCATGGGGAACTGCACTGGGGAGGTAGTGGTGTGTTGGGGTGTTTTAAACCGCCTCATAAAGACTGTGTGTGTGTGTGTGTGTGTGTGCGTGTGTGTGTGTGTGTGTGTTTCTGTGTGTGTGTGTGTGCTGGTTTATGAGCCGATGATGCAACGAGCAGTCTCACAGCCACGTGTTTCTGCTGCTTGTCTGCACACAGAGACCCATTCTGTCCAATGTTCAGTTTCATAATTATAATAAATGTTATGACTGTGAAATGTTTTCATGCCTCAGACTGTCCATCGCTGCAGCTCTTCTTTTCAGCCTCTGTCTCAAACACTTGGTTTTAGCTCCTGTTTCTTTAAGACCCGCAGTCTGCTCTGATTGGTCAGCTGACTGCTCACTGTACGCGGCTCTGCAAAGGGGCGTGTCAGACTGGCTGCTATCTTACATGAATGTAGAAATCACGTCACTTGACAACGGCTTTACTAATCGATGGAAAAAGGAGGGAATAACAGTCGTACACCGTTTCATGCAGATTTGTTCTTTTGTTTTAAAGCTGCAAACAGAGAAGCTGCAACTGAACTACAGACACACAACTAGAGACACACAGCTGATAACAACCTGTGTGTGTGTGTGTGTGTTGGCTTTTTTATCTCAGGCAGTAGTTTGATTTCACTGCAGCTGCTTTCTCGCCACATGTGGTTCATTGTTACTGAACACGCACACACACACACACACACACACACACACACACACACACACACACACACACACACACACACATACACACACACACAGGTTGGCCTCCTGCTTCTCTGCAGCTGATTACTGGTCTGTTATCGTCACAGGGAATCTGACTCACTGCTGGAGACACTTCAGAGGAACGACTGAAACAAAGAGAGTGAAGATGAAACTGATTTTAATTTAATAGGATTAAAACAAATCTGTATAAACAGCTGGATTTGTTTTTCTGTACCTGCAACTTCACACCTGTGAGAGTTTTCTGCAACTTTATTCGTCAAAAAGTACAAAAAAAATCAACAAGATCACGTGCGATACAGCTTCACATTGTTTTCAATGTGAAACGCACAAAATTAATAAATAAATCAAGTATATGAAAACAAGATGTTTCTCCAAATTCTCAAGTTTCCTTCGAGCCTCAGATTGTTTTCTTCTGAGTTTCTTATTGTTTCAAGCTTTTGTTTTTCATTTAAAAACTCCAGAATGAACAGAATCCACTGTGATTCGATGAGTATATTTTAAGTACGACAAATAAAACTCTGTATTTCCCTGGTGACATCATTTTACTGGAGATTAATTTTTTTGAACACAGTGATGAAAAACATTCAGGTGACTAAAAACAAATGAAGCAACATCTTTACTAGACTCTTACTTTAGTCAAAGTGTGTAACATGAAGGCGACAGTCTAAAAGAATAGAGTGAGAGAGTAAAAACATAGAAAAAGAAACAGAGAGGAAGACACAGTTCAACACAAGTCGTCTGTTCACCTAGAAGTCGATCTGAAGCTGTCAGGACGGAGAAGAACCTTATTGACCTTATTCTGAAAAATAATGACTTTGATTATGATGTTTACGTGAGTTTCTAATAGAATCTTCCTTCACAGACCTGTTTACATGTTACAGAGCAAAGTCTGACTATGACTCACACCAACAACACGTGCACTGTGTCACAGGTCTGCTGTTCCCAGCACGTTTCTGAAATCACACGTAGAAGAAGTGATTTCTTCATATCGCACCGATTTGTGTAAAATCTCTGAGACCCTTTAATGGAGCTTAACAAAACCCAGATACTGAGATAAGTTACACAAACACACACGTGTCTTCTAATCAGCTCATCTGCTCACATTGATCCACGGAGAGATTACATGAAAATATAAAACCACAGTAAAATCTCTCTCTGATACACAAGTGAACACGAGATGTGGATGCACAGCTTCCATACACACAGTAAACATATAGCACAACATACAGGTTCACGTATAAAGCTAATTCTACCCCTACCAACAAGTCTTAGTACACACACACACACACACACACACACACACACCACATTATTGTGATTCCCTTTGGATGTCCATATTTACTGGATTAATTTGTCGATTCGTTTTTTCCCAGAGAATCGTTGTTGTCAGCAGAACAGCTGGAACAGAGACAAACCCACAGTCAGCAACTTTCCCATTACTGCATCTGCTGTGTGTGTGTGTGTGTGTGTGTGTGTGTGTGTGTGTGTGTGTGTGTTCTTTGAGCGTAGATTCTTTTCTGTGTCTGTTCCAGTGGACATGTGTGTTGTTTGTTTGACAGAGAAATGGAAGGACAGTTGTGTTTGTGCCTCAGATATCCGATGTATTATAATTTGTTGAGCATGTAATCTGCTCTGCGTGTTGTGTGTGCGTGTGTGTGAGAACATGCGCGTGTGTGTGTGGTTGTTGGAATGTGTGACTGATTTTCAGTGAACTAGATGGACACTCCGACACCTGCAGATACCTCTGCACTCCACTGATTGGCCGACGTTCACTTGTATTGATCCGATGCATCTTGATAACGATCTGGATCTGCACTGTTCTCACTCTGAATTATCAACATTCAGATCATAAGACGAGCAACTGGAGAAACTTCATGTTGAAGTTCTGTTAAATCCATTTGCGCAGATTCAATGATTGAATGATTCATTTGTTGAATATAATCTCAGACTAAATAATGAAGCTGAGTTCTGACGCCAAGTCAAACAAAGACATTATGCTATTTATTTAATCAGGATTAAAACAGCACTTAGGACCGAAGTGACTTTATTTGATGTTGCAGGCGAATTACGTGATTAAATGAATCAATCACTACTCGAGTAGTCTGCAAATAAAAAGCACACACACACACACACTCACTAACACTCACACACCCGGTTGCCAGCTCTCACTGATGGATGCTGATATTTCATCGTTGACGTCTTTTGCAGAGTGTTTGTGTTCCTGTAGTAAAACACTACGTGCCCTTTGTGTTTGTAATGATTTTTCAACCTGTCTCCGAGCACTGAGGCTAGCGTCATTAACTCAGTCCACTTAGCCCTACGTGCTCTACGACAACGCCAGCGGCTTCATTCTGCTAAAACTAGGTCCAATTATGTAAATAGCAGATAACAGAAGATAAAACTAATTTCATTGATTTCCCGAGAGTCGACCTGAGAGTAAAGCGGCGGTGGAGGCTGCGTGATCGTAAAAATTACTGAAGACGTCGTGTTCTCAGTAAATTTTGGATGAAGAAGAACTTTACAGCCAAAGTTTGAGCCAAATCGGTTCGATCGAGTCAGGAAGCATCAGAAATCCAATGAGTTAGTCTTTTTTAGGGATGAAATGAAGTTAGTCCGTGATTTGGCGTTTTGGTGACGGAAGTGGAGAACGCTGTCTGAAGTGTGACATATGCTGATGTGTGCCACAGGAAGTAGAAGGGGTACAGTGTCTTCCTGGTGTTACCAGCAGGGGGACACAGCTCTTGAAGTGGCCCATGTGGTAAAAGGTGACTGTGAGCCCAAATGGCACAAAAGAAATTCAGGCCACCTGTGGTTGAAGCACGGTACTGCTGTGGCGAACTTGCAAACTTCATGGTCTGTTTGACTCTACATGATGATAAATCACTAAATGAACATCAGCTGTTTGAAGAAGACTTGAAACTAGAGACTGAGACATAAACTCCTTAATGTTTACTGACGTTATAAAGTGAGAAGTAGAGTCACTTTCTATAGAAACTACCAGAGGAGTCGCCCCCTGCTGGTCACTACACAGAAGACAGGTTTCATCCAGATTCATAACCAGATGTGAACACGTGTGGGTGTAGAACAGAAGAGAAGAAACCGGGTCTGAACACTTTCCTCATAAGAGACGATCAGTGTGAAGCTCTGTTGCGTTGCTTCCACTGAGCTCGGTTACACACTCTGAAACAACACATGCACAGCCAGCCGCACACCCATCAACACACACTGGGGCGGGATTGGAAACCATTATTTAGCCATTACTCTGGTTTTCTCTGGGGGGGTTGGGGGGGAGCTGGGGCTGGTCAGGTGATGAACATTGACAGGTCACAGAATGTCTTCGTCTCTCTGGTCCAATGAAAATGTTGTGCTAAGTTGAAGTTGAGCAGAAGTTGAGCTGTGAGATATTTCAACATCACATGTAATTATATTTCAGGAGAAGTAACAAGACTGCAAGTGAGACACAGTGAAGACACACGAGACATTAGAGACGTTTTCAGCTGTTTTGCCTCCATGTGTAATTTTGTCAGTGGACAGAAAATGTCCAGAATAAACATTTAGCTCTTTATTTTACGTCACTTTGTGAATTTACGTCTGTAGATTTAAATCACAAGACAAATCTTTCAGGGATGTTTTTCTCAAACTGCTATTTTCTGAGCCAGAACTCTTCAGGATCATTAACATACGACTCCTACACAACCATCGGCTGGTGTTGTTTGGTCTGACGTCCACAGAGACGTCCAGTGAAGACGAAGTCCATCACCATGTTCAATACTGCAACAGTCATTTTTAAGATCTGGTGTCGTTGTTATTTGGTGCCACAGGTCAGAACGAGTCCTCTAGTCCTTCATCATGACCGAGGGAAGTTCACTGCACCGGCATCTGAGACTGCACGTCGTCAGCTCGTGGACGTTTGTTTTTCCAGTTTAACACACGAGACCTTTACAGCGTCACAAATAAACGCTGCGGCACCCGGCGACTGAGCAGGAGGCCGGATTCACACCGAGGGAAGACTTCCTGTCAGAGAAACCATCACACAGCTGATTCACACTTAGTTTCTCTCACATGTAACAAGCAGGACGTTGTTTGGACGTGTGTCACTTTCAACAGCTGAGTTCACACGTAACGATCGGCGAGTATCGATCGACCTCTGCACATCAGGCTGAAAACCATCTGCTGGGATTTAGGATCGAAGAGGCAGGATTCATGACCTTTACTGCAGCCACCCACCAGGGGGCGATCAAGAGGATTGTCGTACATAAAAATGTCAAATTTCAAGGTTTTTAATCAAACATTTTGAAACTCTGCTGAATTTCAAGACAAGGTCTCCTCTTCAGTGTTGAGTAGTTTTCTTCCCGAGTAGAAGGTACTTCTGCCTTGTGAGTACTCGGAGTACTTCACTTCTCTCGTACTCCGGCGCTCTGTTTGTTTATGTGAGCCTGAGAGAGGAATCTCTCCTTTGGCCCGACGCTGCTCTTTCCCTCGGAGCCGGCGGGTCACAGCGCTCAGGCCCAGTTTGGGGGAAGCCAGCATCATGTGAATTGCAAAGAAAACAGAAAATCCACTTCAGGCCTCGGTCTTAACTTTATGATAACACGTAATTAATCGGCTGGAATCTGCAGCCGCAATCAAATGTAGCCTTAACCCTGCATCTCTGCAATTACACGTTAAGGACAGACAGAATATCGAAGTGGAAATTGTTTCACTCTGAGTTTCTCCATATGAACAAACAACCAGAGGACGTGTTTACAGCTCGTCTGCACAGAAACCTGCTGTGTGTGTTGAGTTGTGTGATTATTGCAGGAAGCTGGGTTTGTTGATTTGCATGTTGTACTTCGTGTAATGAAAGTGTTTGAGCTGAGGGTAAACCAACACTGGGGGGGGGGGGGGGTTCCTGTCTGCACAGCGAGTGTCAGACACTTCACCTGAAGGATTGAGGTTCACTGTACGATGCATGTTAATATGATTACAGAGCTTTTGTTTTCTCTAAAGGAATCGAGGGAAAAGTCTTGATCATAAACTCTTTGCTGTGTTGATGCAGATTGTGTTTGATGCTCAGTTTGCACGAACTCTTCAAACAAACAAACTGAAACTCTGAGGTTTGTTCTTTCATTTCAACTTTATAATTTAGTGTAACCAGCACAACCTCCTTCCTGTCAACGTGAGGAAATCAAGATATTTGTTGTTGGTTGTTCTCGTCTTCCTCAGCGCAGGTGAACGTCCGTCTGACCACAAGACCACCGACATGCTGGGAGTCAACAAGAGACTGTAAAACAAACTGGTGAAGGGGACGATAGCTGAGACTCGTCTGTAGCACGGAGACTCGTCTGTAGCACGGAGACGCGTCTGTAGCACGGAGACTCGTCTGTAGCACGGAGACTCGTCTGTAGCACGGAGACTCGTCTGTAGCACGGAGACTCGTCTGAAGCACGGACACTCGTCTGTAGCACGGAGACTCGTCTGTAGCACGGAGAGACGTCTGTAGCACGGAGACTCGTCTGTAGCACGGAGACTCGTCTGTAGCACGGAGACTCGTCTGTAGCACGGAGACACGTCTGTAGCACGGAGACACTTCTGTAGCACGGAGACACGTCTGTAGCACGGAGACTCGTCTGTAGCACGGAGACTCGTCTGTAGCACGGAGACTCGTCTGAAGCACGGACACTCGTCTGTAGCACGGAGACTCGTCTGTAGCACGGAGAGACGTCTGTAGCACGGAGACTCGTCTGTAGCACGGAGACTCGTCTGTAGCACGGAGACTCGTCTGTAGCACGGAGACTCGTCTGTAGCACGGAGAGACGTCTGTAGCACGGAGAGACGTCTGTAGCACGGAGACTCGTCTGTAGCAAGGAGACTCGTCTGTAGCACGGAGACTCGTCTGTAGCACGGAGACTCGTCTGTAGCACGGAGACTCGTCTGTAGCACGGAGAGACGTCTGTAGCACGGAGACACGTCTGTAGCACGGAGACACGTCTGTAGCACGGAGACTCGTCTGTAGCACGTAGACTCGTCTGTAGCACGGAGACACGTCTGTAGCACGGAGACTCGTCTGTAGCACGGAGACTCGTCTGTAGCACGGAGACACGTCTGTAGCACGGAGACACTTCTGTAGCACGGAGACACGTCTGTAGCACGGAGACACGTCTGTAGCACGGAGACACGTCTGTAGCACGGAGACACGTCTGTAGCACGGAGACACGTCTGTAGCACGGAGACACGTCTGTAGCACGGAGACACGTCTGTAGCACGGAGACACGTCTGTAGCACGGAGACACTTCTGTAGCACGGAGACTCGTCTGTAGCACGGAGACACGTCTGTAGCACGGAGACTCGTCTGTAGCACGGAGACTCGTCTGTAGCACGGAGACACGTCTGTAGCACGGAGACACTTCTGTAGCACGGAGACACGTCTGTAGCACGGAGACACGTCTGTAGCACGGAGACTCGTCTGTAGCGCGGAGACTCGTCTGTAGCGCGGAGACACGTCTGTAGCGCGGAGACACGTCTGTAGCGCGGAGACACGTCTGTAGCGCGGAGACTCGTCTGTAGCGCGGAGACACGTCTGTAGCGCGGAGACTCGTCTGTAGCGCGGAGACACGTCTGTAGCGCGGAGACTCGTCTGTAGCGCGGAGACTCGTCTGTAGCACGGAGACTCGTCTGTAGCGCGGAGACTCGTCTGTAGCGCGGAGACACGTCTGTAGCGCGGAGACTCGTCTGTAGCGCGGAGACTCGTCTGTAGCGCGGAGACTCGTCTGTAGCACGGAGACTCGTCTGTAGCACGGAGACTCGTCTGTATCCGTCTCTTGTGTTAAAATGAATAACGTGCAGCATCTTGTTCGGCTCCACCTTAGTTTCCGATTGACAAAATAACAAAATCAAGATGTTTGTTTCATCAGCTGCACACGATCATCAGGATCAGGACTTTGAAAAGATTGTGTAAGATTGTGAAGAAAGAACCACACACAGATTGTCTCGTTAGTGGAGCGGGACATGAGGTTATACGACGGGTCACATCTGTATCTTATTCACAGAACTTTCAGAGTTTTCTCAAGACACCATGAGGTTGGATGTGAAATGTCCAGTTAGGTCGACGCAGCTCACGGAGGTGATGAGTGAGACTTCAAAAACAAAAAGGAGTTTGAATCTGGTGCAGGAGCTTCACGGTCAAACCATCCAAAACACAACCGCCTTCAAAAAGGTGCAGAGAAGAAAGAATCACTTTCATGTATGTGATTAGAATCAGAGTTTGGGTTTGGACGACCTGCTGCAGAGAGAGAGAGAGAGAGAGAGAGAGAGAGAGAGAGAGAGAGAGAGCGAGAGAGAGAGAGAGAGAGAGAGAGAGAGAGAGAGAGAGAGAGAGAGAGAGAGAGAGAGAAAGCTTTCACTCGTTTTAGGGCCGATAAAAAGGGAATGTTTGAGAGGCTGTGGTGCTTGGACCGACTCCAGTGTGTGTGTGTGTGTGTGTGTGTGTGTGTGTGTGTGTGTGTGTGTGTGTGTGTGTGTGTGTGTGTGTGTGTGTGTGTGTGTGTGTGTGTGTGTGTGTGTGTGTGTGTGTGTGTGTGTGTGTGTGTGTGTGTGTGTGTGTGGTTGTGGTCAGTTTGGCGCTCGGCCACAGCTCACTGGGAATCTCTCCCTCCTGTTTCTCCCCCTCTTTCCTCTCCTGCTCCTCCACTCACACCTCCTCTCACCCCACCATCTTAACACGTCCAGCGACGTCCGTCCGTCCTCGGCTCTTTCTCCCCATCCATCATCCATCCATCCATCCATCCATCCATCCATCCATCCATCCATCCATCCATCCATCCATCCATCCATCGTCCTCCATCCCTCCACAGTCTTTTTAGTCTCCATCTGTCTCTCCTCTCCCTTCTTCGTCTCCTCATCCTCCTCTCCTCCTCCTCCTCCTCCTCCTCCTCCTCCTCCTCCTCCTCCTCCTCCTCCTCCTCCTCCTCCTCCTCCTCCTCCTCCTCCTCCTCCTCCTCCTCCTCCATGTCTTCCACCCCTCCACCAGCCTGTCCTCCCTCTGCCCTCAGCTTGTCCACTTCCATGGCAACTGGAGTCTCCCACCGTGCCAACTGGCGGCTGCTGGGTGATGAATGACTCTTTGAACTGGGATTTGAAAACAAAATGGAACCACCATTCATTCTCTCCACACACACACACACACACACACACACACACACACACACACACACACACTGAGGGGGAGTATTCTTCTGTCCAGCTGATAACAGCCTCTCTGCTCCGCTAACTCATTTGGTGGCCTTTAGGACAGAAGATAAATCTCACTTACAGTCTCTCTCTGCTTCCTCTTCTCGTACATATTTGTCATCTCATGAGTCGTGTCTCAGTCTGGCTCCGGACCCCGAGCACGGCCCCCCCGAGCACGGCCCCCCCGAGAACGGCCCCCCCGAGCACGGCCCCCCCGAGCACGGCCCCCCCGACAGGACGAGGCCGAAGCGTTTCAATATTGACAGACTGTCCATCACATTGAAGTAAAAGTATGATTCGTCATACGTTCAAGGAATAAAACCATGAACGTATAATGCTGGAGGATTCATCTGCAGTTATTTTATGGAAAATTAAAAACACATTCAAGCCAAATGGACGGAGTTACTATCGATCCTCAGGGTTTTTCATTTCATTATGTTCACTCAACGTCTCTTTGTGCGTTTTTCACTGAATTTCAGCAAAGCTTGGCTCAGTCACAACACAAGAGACAAATCATTGGTTTGAAAGTGTCCTTCAACACTGACCCTGCACGAACGGCTGCACCACAGAATGTCTGATAATGTGTGTGTTTGTAATGTTGTGTTCTCTTGTCCTGTGTTGATCCTCAACCTCTTCACTTGTATTAACAGTCTGTGGTGCAGAGTTGTAGAAAAGTTAGAAAACTTTGTGTTCATCCGACCTGTTTCATCTGAACTTTATTACTGCTCACATGTGAGGTTTATAAATAAGTTGTTTGAATGATTCACGGATCATATTTCGACTGTTTCAGAATCGGTTAAACAACCGACACAATCTTCAGATTCAAGTTCACATCATTTCAAAATAAAAGCTCTCAGGAACTAACTGTTAAAGTCACGGACAGGCCTCGGAAATGTGATGAGATCCACTTAATCAATTAATCCATTTTATTTGTAAAGCCCATATTCACGAATCAGAGTTTGTCTCAGAGATCTTAACAATGTGCCACATCCTCTGTTCTTCACCCTCAACAAGAGTTAAACTACCAAAACAAATCCAATTAATAGAACAAAATAGCAGTACCTACGACACTGATTAGAAGGAACTGATTGTTACATGATGGAAAAGTATTTGTACATAAGAAGATGTCTCATAGAGATGAAGGAGCAACAATAACAAATGAGCTGAGGAGTTGTTGTCAGTGATGGAAGAAGAAGTGTTGTTGTGATCATAGTCCACGATCAGCTGCCACCGACATCATGATCCTAAGGAAACCGACAGGACAGGACTCAACTCACATATACCCACACACACACACACACACACACACACACACACACACACACACACACACACACACACACACACACACACACACACTTGGATCTCATCAAACAGCCTCACTGGTACCGGGGTCTCCCACAGGGACCGATCTGTTTGTTGGTGCACTGGTATATTTATCAACTCGCTGCTTCTCAGTGGCACTGATATCCTGGGGACGTTTCAGGGAGAAATAGACGGACGGATTATTTATTTGTCAGAGGTCAAAGGTCACAGCATGGCATTGTGACTTGGCATCAGTTTATATTCCCAGACACATGGGGACCCGCGTCTTTGTACCACAAACCTCCTGATTGTGCGTTTGATTCGATGAACTTCATGCACCCAGCCGTAGGTTTTACTGCAAATCGTTTCTAACACATGATTTCTTCTGTTTGTGTCCTTCTGTATTCTGCAGCTGGAGAACTTCGTACAGAACAGCGTGAGACGAGACATCACCAACATACCGTCACACGTGGTGCACAACCAGACGGCCACCATGCTGGAAATCGGAACAAACCTCCTCACGCGCACGGCAGAGCAGACACGCAAACTCAACGTGGTGGAAGCCAAGGTAACGGCCACACAGCTCGCGTTCAAACGTTTATTGCAGCAGTAGAACAGGTAGAACTTAATCACTCCCCACATGATTACACAGGAATGATGGGAGTGATGAGAAAATACTTGTATTCCCCTGTCGGAGCCTACAGGTGGATGCTGGGGTGGTGGAGGGGCTGAAGCTACCGGTAGCAATACTGCAGCATCAGTGCGAGCAAAGGGGGTGATGGGGAATTACTCTCTGCCTAAATAGACCACCTGATGAGTTGGGTGTGTATTATAGATGGTTGTGGAGAGTGAGGTATGTCACATGATTGGGGCAGCGCAGCTCGAGGTGGCTTCCTGAACTAGCTCGCGGGGTTCCCTTCATTTCAGGCAAGGGGGGGGGGGGTCAGCATGAAGGATGACCTATCTTATCAATTTCGTGGCGGATCACGTGTTTTTGTTTACAGCACAACAACACCAGCGTCGCACCATATCACCAGAAACCCCCAAACTCTCTGTCTGTCCAAGTTGACCTCTTCATGCATCCAGCGTGTGACAGAGAGACCATCAGATGCTTTGAAAGTAGTTATAAGTTAGAAATCTAAACGTAATGTCGCAGGCTTTAGGGGTAATGTGTATTGAAAATTTTAATTTCTTCCACCAGGTGCTGAACCACACGTCTCGGATTGAGATCCAGCTTCTGGAGAACTCTCTGTCCACCAACAAGCTAGAGAAGGAGCTGCTACTCCAGACGTCCGAGATCAGTCAGCTGCGAGACAAGAACAGGTACAAAATCAGCGATTCGTCCTCGGCCTCGGAGTAGAGACTGGATCGTTTAATGTGGGTCCTTGTTCATTACTGAATTATTTTCCCTTCAGTCAGGAACACTTTGAATTATTGCACAAATGGGAATACAGTTATGCCTTGTTCGGATGGCTCCATTCTTTAGATGTTCCCTGGATTAGCCAAGCGGGATGCTAAGATAAAACAGGGAACACATGCAAAACCCCCCAGTTGGGGAAGCGGGCAAGAGTTTTGGACTAAATGCTGAAATGTGGAGGCTGTGGTGGTGTAGGCAAGTTGCTAGCAGCAGAGCTTAGGTGGCAGTGTAGCCGAGCGGGGGGCAGTGAGGAGTAGGTCATATTTAAAGGGACCACTTGTTTAGAGAATGAGCTGAGACTGCTGAGCACATGACTCCGTGTCCTGCATGAGCTAACACAATACCTAATTTACAGGATGTCAAACTTAAAGCCCACAGGACATGGAACATGGAGGGCTGATGGGATGGTTCAGACCTCAGTTGGTTGTAGACGCCATTTCCAGAAGTGGGAGGGCTCAACTCCAGACACTCTTGGAGTTTCTCCACGGTCAGTTTAGGTGTTAGCTTATCCACAGCTTCCACTTCTGTGAGGTTCTCCTTCTTATACAACTCCCCTGACAGTTTGGGGCTGGAGGGCCAGAGTAGACCCTTGGAATGCACAGAGCTTGATGACAGTCTTGTGGTTAGTTGCTTCTGAGCTTGCACTGTACTAGAGGAGCACCTCAAGTTCATTCTGATGAGCATCCATTTCTCCCTGAAGACTTGACTCCAGTGTCTGGGTCCACTCCTCTTCCAGCTCGGCAGTAAGTTCTTCTTCCTTTTGTGTCACTTGGTCTTGAGTTTGTTTGCTGACCAGCTCCAGGTTGGTTGCTTTCAAGCTCTCCAGTTCCTCAGTGTTTCCCTCGATGTTGGACTGTGTCACATCCTGAAGATCCCCCTGATGAGCGTTGTGTTGTTTATGCAGCTGATGTTTCAGCTCCAGGGTCTGGGTCTGCTCCTCTTCCAGCTCGGCAGTAAGATCCTTTTCCTTTCGTGACAGAGACTTGGTATTCACTGTCTCCGCCTCCAGCATGGTAGAGAGCCTGGGAATGCTGCTCTTGAGATTCTGACTGAGGTCTTTCTCAGCATTAACTTTGGTGACAAGTTCTAAGTTGGTTGCTTTCAAGCTCTCCACTTCCTGAAGTTGCAGAGCATTTCTCTCGTTGTTGGACTGTTTCACAGCCTGAAGCTCCTCCTGATGAGCGCTGTGTTGTTTCTCCAGCTGATGTTTCAGCTCTAGTGTCTGAGCCAACTCACTCTGCAGCTCAGCAGAAAGATCCTCTTTCTCATTTGTCAGAGACTTGTTCTTTTCAGTCCCTGTCTCCAGGCTCATATAGAGTTTGATGGATTGTCTCTCGAGGTCCTGATTAAGCTCATCCTCCTCCTGAACTTTTTTGACAAGCTCAAGGTTGGTTGCTTTCAAGCTCTCCACTTCCTGCAGTTGCAGATCATTTCTCTTATTATTTGCCCATTTTATTGCCTGAAGATCGTCGTGATGAGCGTTGTGTTGTTTTTGCAGCAGATGTTTCAGCTCCAGTGTCTGGGTTCGGTCCGTCTGCAGCTCAGCAGAAAGATCCTCTTCCTTTTTTGTCAGAGACTTGTTGTAATCTGTCACTTTTTCCAGGCTGATAGAGAGCCTGGTAATTTCCCTCCGGAGGTCCACATAGAGCTCTTTCTCAGCTTTAACGTCAAGGCCGGTTGTTGAACTAACCTCCGGGTCCTTCAAGTGGTAACTCTTTGCCTCTTGAAGGGACTGTTTCCATATCATAAAGTGCTGCAGATGGGAATCTGCTTGTTTTTGCAACCTATCTTTCAGCAGCAGACACTGGATGGACTCTTTCTTCAGCTCGGCAGAGAGAAATTTAACCATGTCTGACAGAGACTTGATCTTTTCATTCTTTACCTCCTGTTCAACAGAGTTCCATTTTTCAGACTTGCAAATGTTTTGCTTTTTCATCCTGGTCACTATTGTTGAATATTACCAATGAATTCTTGTCTAAAATTGTCTGCAATATTGGCAGGTGACTGTTTCCCGCTCTTATTGTACAGGAAGTTGTCATCATCCAAAGGCTTTTGTCTATGAGCTTTCAAATGAAAGGCAGGTATCAACTTGGATACCTTTGATCTTCAAAAATAATGGTGCCAGCAACTGTTAAACCTCAAAGAAGAAGAAGACATAATTGAATATGTTATATATTTGTCATATAAATGGATATATAGCATGTTTAGGGCCCGAGCACTGACATCAAAGGTCAGGTGAGGCCCTATGGAAATTGTAATGATTATTGTTATTATTATTATTATTATTCCGGCAAATGAATTGTCTTTTTGAGGGCTTTAACATGCTCAAATTCTTACCAAAATTTGCAGAAAGTTAGAAAGTTGTGAAAAATTATGTATTCTGAAGGAATTTTCAACGGGCGTCGCAAAATGGCTCAACGGTGCCCCCGAGACCCCCGGAATTTGTTCACATTGACCGATCTTCACAAAAATCAATACACCGGTGTATCATGACCAGACGAACAAAAAAGGTTTTTGGGTGCAATGGGAAACGCGGACATACATTGACCATGAATCCTTTGATGCTGAGCCGTAAAGGCTCCATTATGCTTCTACGTATCCATTTCTCGGAGAGGGCTCCACGGAGGACGAAGAGCCTTTTTGATTTTTACCTCTCCGACCACTGTACGTCGAAAAAACTTCACCGCCAAACCCATAGGTGGCGCAACGGAAGACGAGCTCAGAGAAGCCTACCCCAATTTTGGGAAGAAGAAGTCCACGTGTGTCTGTTTATCTCTGTCTCCCACACACTGAACCATGGCAACTAACAGAACTAAATAAAGTGACACCCAGCGGGTCAAAATGCTGATGTTATCGTTTCTTAGCGCAGCGGTTCCCCGGTCTTGTTTCCGAACTGTGTTGCTGATTCCACAGCTTGAAGCTCCGTGTAGCTTGAAGCTAACCGGAGCTATCTAGCTCCCTCCCAGCTAGCTTTCCCCCCAGCTTCCACACACAGTCAGCAGGGACTCCCGGCACTAACAACTACTATCCAGTGTTTGCTTCTAACCTGGCGGTATTATAGAAGTTTTCACAAAAATCGATAAACACGTGTATCATGACCAGAAAAACAAAAAAGTCTAGTTCTTTGTAAGTTTGCTTTAATCTCACAGTGTTAAGGCCAATTTATGCCTCTCCGTTTTTTCTATTATGGACAGATAAGACCGCCCTATCCGTCGTGAAACGCCCTCTCCGAGTGCTTCGGACAGCTTTTCGTACACGTCTGATTTTTCTAACTATCCGTCTTCTTCTTGGAGACTCGACGGACCGCTCTTGGCTGTGATTGGTCCGCGTACGACATCATTTCCGTATGACGTCATTTCCGTATTTCCGGACCTCAAACTTCCTGTTTACTTGTAGCAACAAACACGAACACAACTATGATTCTACAATTAATGTGACGTGTATGTTAAGCCAGCGGAGTTGTCCGGCTGACGGTGGCTCGTTAGAGCACTGAGGGCATGTGTGCACGGTCACTTACGGTTATAACGAGCTTTCAAAACGGCGCTAGCAGGCTAGGCTAGCTGGCTAGCCACCATGCTAACTGCGGTGGTAACAGTGCAAGAACCCGCCGTCACGACCTTAATTCCACTTCTATCATGACACTGTTTCTATAATACCGTCAGGTTAGAAGCAAACACTGGGTAGTAGTTAGGGCCGGGAGTCCCTGCTGACTGTGTGTGGAAGCTGGGGGGGAGCTAGCTCCGGGTAGCTTCTAGCTACATGTAGCCTCAAGCAGATTCAAGCTGTGGAATCAGCAACACAGTTCGGAAACAAGACCGGGGAACCGCTGCGCTAAGAAACGATTACATCAGCATCTTGACACGCTGGGTGTCACTTTATTTAGTTCTGTTAGTTGCCATGGTTCAGTGTGTGGGAGGCAGGCTAACATGTAAACAGAGACACGTGGACTTCTTCTTCCCAAATGGGGTAGGCTTCTCTGAGCTCGTCTTCCGTTGCGCCACCTATGGGTTTGGCGATGAATTTTTTCTGACGGACTGTGTCGGAGAAGTAAAAATCAAAAAGACTCTTTGCCCCCCCGCTGAGACCTCTCCGAGAAACGGACACGTAGTAGTATAAAGAGCCTTTAGTGATGTTAGAATCCTTTGATGTCTTAGATGTAAAGGTGGAAGATTTATAAGGTCTGAAGAGAGAGAAGTGTGTTTTTGACCTGAACAGATCTATGAGTCTAGTACAGAGATACCGATAGACCATACCGTTACTCTTTTCAATAGAGTGTTAAAACGTGGGAAAAAGAGGAAGTGAACGAGAGAGGGAGGAGCAGAGATCTGTTTCTGTTCAGAGGAAGTGAATCTGTTCTACAGTCTCTGGCAGCAGCTGAAATGGATCAGCAAGAAAATCAACTGGACAGAGAAAGGTTCTGCTGTAGGATCTGTGTGGATCTACTGAAGGATCCGGTGACTACTGGCTGTGGACACAGCTTCTGTAAGAGCTGTATTAACACCCACTGGGACAAAGAGGAGGAGAGAGGAAGCTACAGCTGCCCTCAATGTAGACAGACCTTCACACCGAGGCCTGTCCTGGAGACAAGCACCATGTTAGCTGATTCACTGGAGGAGCTGAAGAAGACTGGACTCCAAGCTGCTCCTGCTGATCACTGCTATGCTGGACCTGAGGATGTGGCCTGTGATGTCTGCACTGGGAGAAAACGGAAAGCTCTCAAGTCCTGTTTGGATTGTTTGGCCTCTTATTGTGAAAAACACCTCCAGCCTCATCTTCAGTCAGCTGCATTGAAGAAGCACAAGCTGGTGGAGCCCTCGGAGAAGCTCCAGGAGAACATCTGCTCTCGTCACGACGAGGTGATGAAGATGTTCTGCCGCACTGATCAGCAGTGTATCTGTTCTCTCTGCTCTGTGGAGGAACATAAAGACCATGACACAGTGTCAGCTGCAGCAGAAAGGACTGAGAGGCAGAGAGAGCTCGGGCTGAGGAGATCAACAATCCAGCAGAGAGTCCAGGACACAGAGAAAGACGTGAAGCTGCTTCAACAGGAGGAGGAGGCCGTCAATGGCTCTGCTGATAAAGCAGTGGAGGACAGTGAGGAGATCTTCACTGAGATGATCTGTCTGCTGGAGAAAAGAAGCTCTGATGTGAAGCAGCAGATCAGATCCCTGCAGGAAACTGAAGTGAGTCGAGTCAGAGAGCTTCAGGAGAGACTGGAGCAGGAGATCACTGAGCTTAAGAGGAAAGACCATGAACTGCAGCAGCTCTCAGACACAGAGGATCACAACCAGTTTCTACACAACTACCCCTCACTGTCACTCAGTGAATCTACACACTCATCCAGCATCAGGATCCGTCCTCTGAGGTACTTTGAGGACGTGACAGCAGCTGTGTCACAGGTCAGAGGTCGACTACAGGACATTCTGAGTGAGAAAGAGACAGAGATTTTACAGATTGTGTCTCAAGTGGATGTTTTACTGCGACAACCAGAGCCAGAGACCAGAGCTGACTTCTTAAAATATTCACAGGAAATCACACTGGATCCAAACACAGCAAACAAAGATCTGTTATTATCTGAGGGAAACAGAAAAGTAACAGGAATGCGTGTAGAACAATCTTATTCTGATCACCCAGACAGATTCACTTATTGGCGTCAGGTCCTGAGTAGAGAGAGTCTGACTGGACGTTGTTACTGGGAGATGGAGGTGGAGGTGGTTGAGCAGAGCAGTTGGTGTCACATACAAGAATATCAGCAGAGCAGGTTGCTCAGATGAATGTTTATTTGGACACAATGATAAATCTTGGATTTTATTTTGTACTGGAAACAGATGTTACTTTAATTACAACAGCATCCTCACTCCAGTGTCAGGTCCTGTGTCCTCCATAGTAGGAGTGTACCTGGATCACAGTGCAGATGTTCTGTCCTTCTACAGCGTCTCTGACACCATGACTCTCCTCCACAGAGTCCAGAACACATTCACTCAGCCTCTCTATGCTGGAGTTAGGGTATTTGACTATGGAGACACAGTTGAGTTCTATAAACTCAAATAGACTCGAGTCATTAAAAGCAGTGATTCAGATTCTGTGTGTAAATCTTTAACTTCTTTTGTCTCCATGTTTGTTGATCAAAGTTCGTCGTGGCGCAGTTCTGCGCCGCACAGAGATCAGCTGTCAATCAAACACTGACCTTCCTTTATCACACATATTTAGTTCTCACTTTGTAAATAAACAAATCTATAATTACACTGACATGAATGTGTTTGAATGAACCTGAGCACCGAGCGGTTGAGAGGCTCTATTGTATTTCAAAGGACTTTTTCAGGGCGAAATTGCTGAAACTTCGGTGTTCGAGGTTCAACCCCCCCCTCCCTGCAGACAATCAGATGGTTTAAAGGAATGGGCGTGGCAAAATACCTGACTAGTGCCCCCGAAAGGGTGTGACCATGGTGTGGCATCAAAGTTTGATTACACGCCATCAAAACACAAGCTTCTCTATCTCTGGCATATTTGGTTCAATCGGATCCAAACTAGACATGTAGGACAAGAGTCCAGTCCTGAAGACATCTACACAGACAACATGACTTAACATCACAGCGCCACCTTCTGGCTACAGGAAGGGACATGTTTTATACTTTGATGAACTGCTCCTGGTTATAATATGTAATTATTTTTTATATAATCAATATCCAATGCTTAAACATAATATGCACTGTGTTTTGTCCTTTTATGGTACTTTTGTGTAATTATCATGAAGTCATTATTTAATTTTGAAAATATCAGTTATTGTCGGCACTATGAGTACCATGGATACCGGGGTTGTTCTTATCAGTTTGCTTGTGTTCCACCCACCCACACACACACACCCACCCACCCACACACACACACACACACACACACACACACACACACACACACACACACACACACACACAAAAACTTACAGACCACAGCACCACAGCGATCAGTGACTCCCCATCAGTCCACATCCCAGTGAAAGGTGTTTCCTCGTTCACATGCGGGTCAACATGATGAAGTGTTTGGAGGCAGGAGCTGATAACGTGTTTCAGCTCTCAGTTTTCTCAGTGTGACCACGGTCTCACCGCCAGTGTAAAACAATATCACTCGTAGACGTAAAACCATGACATGACACATGTGCACATGCGAAAACAACGGGAGGTCGTGTCCGACACTTGTCAATTACTCTTCAGCAGAAATTGAACTTGTGGTTGAAAAAGCTCCGTGAGCAGTTTGGACATTATGTGTCAATGATAAATATACTGAGGAGTGTCGGGAGCAGTGTTACTAAACCTAACAAATGAATGGAGTAAATAATGCAGATCAGGATGGGAAATGATATTAAAGTTAAAGATATTGTATTATGGCAGTGTCATTCTGATGGCACTTTACAAAGATGACGGTATTGAAAGGTTCGCCGAGGACAGTGAGTTACAGCGTCTCCTACTTGTTTACTAGTCTGGTAACATCATCGAATACGGTGGGCCTACAAAATCAGAGATCTGATGCTTTGCATAAAACGTGAGCTCTGCAGAGGAGTCAACAAGCCTGAATTATTGTCCCAGTTTGCCCCTGGCTGAAGTTCTTGTTTTGAGCAGCTGCTTTTCTGGTTCACCTGCAGCAATATCTGCTCTGGCAGAAAGAAGGTTATTAACTTTATTTTGTAGTCTTACGGCTCCTCGAGCAGGAGTTATAACCCCAGAACCATTACAGACAGATTTGCTGCAAACAGTTTGGATTTGCTTCGTCCCTCTGGAGATACTTACAAACCTCCTATTAAAATGTCTATTCTGAAGAATTTCTAGGAGTTGTGTTTCTATGACTTCCGATAATATACTTTTTGGTTTTTCTACAACCTGCAGATTTCCTACATCTCCTAGATTGCTTTTATCTTTGCTGCATGGTTGCAGGTTACACGTGTCTCTGACTCTTCTGTCGTGAATGATCGATGGACGTTGTGTTGGTTTTGCAGGAGTCCTGCCAATAGAAGCTATGGCTTGTTTGGAAAACCCTTTTTGCCAATTCACATTAGAAACAATGAGAGACGTGCGATGGTGGTTGAGTCAAAAAAAGATTTGTCACTTTTACTTCTGTTTTCTTTTCACTTAATCGGGAACTTTGACCATTTTCAACCTGCTTTATATTATGACAATATCTAAAGTATACAAAGATTTATTACTGCACCTGTTGCCTGGACCGAGATTTACTCGATCCTTTGTTTCCAAATCAGAAGATGACTTTTGCGCCACAACTACAACATGCACTTTGTGACACAAGTGACTTTCCACAGCAGAACTTCTAGATGCTTTACCACAAACAGATGATTATTACCCATTACCTCAGGAACAAGTCACGGCAAAACCATTGATAACAAGTGATGAAGTTGGTTTGACACGCAAATGTTGACTTTTCATTTCTTCGGTGTTAGAAGCCTGGCCTGGAGCATGTATCGGAAAGAGGCCTGGGCACCAGGTGCATTCTGGGTATTGTAGCATTTATACCTTTAGGGGGAAAAAGGTCATACCACAGTCCCTATTCTCTGTTATCTCCCGTCATGTTGCACCATTTTTTCCCCCTTTCTATTGAGGAGATGCACAGGTTTTATTGGAGAGCTCCATCCTCCCAATGACTTCTTCAATGTGTCTTCCAGTCACCTGGAGAGTAAAGTTCAGATGTTGGAGTCTCGGCAGAGAGGAGAGCTGGAGGACATGAAGGAGCACAAGAGCGGACTGCAGGTACACGTCATACAAATGATTAATTCAAACCAAGTATTTCCCATTTACAGTACATATATTTCAGTGCACGAGATGATGAGTGCATGAGCTCTTAAATTTGAACCTATACAGATCTGATCAGTTTCTGTTGATTCATTCTACTTTAACAAAGCTGGCTGAGAAGTGTAGACTCAAAACAAACTTAAGATAAAACCAAGGAGGTTATGTTTTAGGTAGTTTGTTTGAAATCACCATGAAACTTGGTGGGAGGACATGGAATGGTTCAGGGAAGAACCCATTCACTTCTTGGGCAGATCGAGAATATTCCTTCCACTTTCTTTAACTTTTCCACATTGCAAGATTTGGCACAGATTTGTCCAAATCGTATATATCCGAATATTCCATGAGAACAGTTCATGGTTTTTATCACTTTCTTTAACATCATAGGTTTGTCAACATTGTCCTTGATTTTTCAGTGAAACATGTATCAAACAAAAGAAACCAAGGAAAAGAGGAGAAAATGTAACCTCCTTGGCAAAGGTGATGAAAAGCATCAGAGGCAGATGAGGATTGTTGTTGGAAACAATAAAATCAGAGCTGTTAAACAAAAGAAAATCGAGTGATGTTTGGAACAGGGAGATGGAATAGGGGCTTGCTCCGTCCTCTCCACATCGACCTGGTGTTGCAGTACCTGCCAGATCGGTGCACCAACACGGTAGATGGCGTTGACGCACCTTGACGTTGGTTGCCATCCGCAAATTAACCAAGCAAAGAAGAAAATGTTTTTCTCTCAGTCTGTTGTCAGGACTCAGATGGCGGCCATCGAGTCTTTAGAGAGGCAGCTGAGAGTCGCCAGCAGCAACAACACAGCTCTGCAGAGGCAGCAGGCTCAGCTGATGGCATCTGTCCACACACTCATTAACATGGTGGCTAGTACTACAGGTATACACACACACACACACAAATTCCCTCATGTGTTCTCTAACCCCTTACCTAACCTTAAACATCAAAACATTATAACCCAGTCTTTAAATAAATGTGTGGAACAGGCTCTCTGAGGTTTATGCTCACAATGATCCTAACAAAGACACAACATACACACACACCCATGGGTCTTCACTGTATTTGTTGTGTGTTGGTGTGTGTGTGTGTGTGTGTGTGTGTGTAGCGTCACCTCCTGGGAACCAGATGTGGAGGGACTGTGCAGACGCCTACAAGGCCGGTCACTCTGTCAGTGGAGTGTATCAAGTCTTCATCAGCAACAGGACTCAACCTGTGCAGGTAATGTCTGACCTGCAGCAATGTTTTCTCTATGTTCTAAATTCAGTTATGTTGATCAGTGTGAGCAAACGTTCGGGTAGAATCAGAACCAATGAATGGACCAGAACACATTCCACACTGACTCTGTATCAAGCCATAACTTCAATACTTTAACGCATCAACCTAATTATTCCAGAAATCTCTGTTTGTCCGTGTCTCTCATATCTCGAGAACCGTTCATCCAGTCGCCTTCACACTTGACACAGGTGTTGTTCAAGACCAAAGGAAGTGCAGTGTGGAATACGTGATAGGTTCGGTACTGTTTAACTTTTAATAAACAGCCCATCAGTGCTCTGTAGAAGCAGCGGTGGCTGGGATCACGTTCATCAAACTGATTCTCCACTTCAGGTTCTGTGGACTGAGTTGAGCTTCAGTGAACTTTGAATAAACAGGTGAACAGATCTTTGTGCAGATCACTTCTACAGTTTCAGAAAGATAAACTGCAACCAGCATCACCCCAGGCAAAGCAAACGGCCCATTCCAAACAATGGACACTAGCATAGTATTTGACATTTTTAGTACTTTCCCATCTTTTCCTGAAGGTGTACTGTGACATGGAGACGAGCGGAGGAGGGTGGACGGTTTTCCAGCGACGGTTTAACGGCAGCGTGGACTTCCAGAGGAGCTGGAGGGAGTACAAGATGGTGGGTTTCTCTAATGGGAGCATTGAATGAAAACTGAGAATAAGATCCGCTAGTACATCGCACCTCACCCTCGTCCCCATCATCCCACTCTGCAGGGTTTCGGGGACCTGTTGGGAGAGCACTGGTTGGGTAATGAAGTTTTGTACCTGCTGACCAGTCAGGGTCAGTACTCTCTACGGGTGGACCTGAAAGACTGGGAGGGAAACCCCGCCCACTCCCAGTACGACCGCTTTACGCTGACCAGTGAGAGGCAGCAGTACAGGTGAGTGACAGCTAAACTTCTCCACTATCTGTCTGTCTGCCTGCCTGCCTGTCTGCCTGCCTGCCTGCCTGCCTGCCTGTCTGCCTGTCTGTCTGTCTGTCTGTCTGCCTGTCTGTCTGTCTGTCTGTCTGTCTGTCTGTCTGTCTGTCTGTCTGTCTGTCTGTCTGTCTGTCTGTCTGTCTGTCTGTCTGTCTGTCTGTCTGTCTGTCTGTCTGTCTGTCTGTCTGTCTGTCTGTCTGTCTGTCTGTCTGTCTGTCTGTCTGTCTGTCTGTCTGTCTGTCTGTCTGTCTGTCTGTCTGTCTGTCTGTGTAATTTAATGTAATGTAATGAAGTACAGTACTTACTCTCCACCCGCCCCTGCCTCCGGTCTCTCAGGTTGTATCTGAGAGGTTACAGCGGCACAGCAGGGAGGCAGAGCAGCTTGACCACCCATGGGACCAGCTTCAGCACCCGAGACCAGGACAACGACAACTGCGACCACTGCAAATGTGCCCTGATGCTCACTGGAGGTAAAGTTCAACTAGCTCCGCCCCTCGTCTGAATGTCCCCCACGGGCTCCAGTGGTTGTTAGTTGTTACTAAGGGGAAGACAAACTGGAAAAGGTCCCAATTCACTTGTGATCTCATCGGGTGGAGCCACAAAGATTAATAAAGGATTGAGTCTAATGCCGCAGAATTTTCACACCTCAAGATTTCATACAAAGTCGATTCAAAGTTGCGATTACATGCAAGTATCTCGTCTCTCCCCCGGGAGATTACAAATAACACATTTAGTTAATTTGAAACGGAATGGATGCAACATTTGCATTTGTAGCACGAACCGGTTGTGTTTATTCCGGATTCACGTGATGGACGCAAATAAACACAAATCACGTGTTTAGGGCATTGTCAAAATGCAGCATGATGAAAGTGAATAAACAATCTCTCTCTCTCTCTCTGTCATAAATCAAACCAAATAAAGACATCAACACATATACGTTGTTGTTTCAGTGTTTCACTGCTTGGACCAGGGTTCTAAATTAAGTTATGGATTAAAGTCCCTGTGCACATCGCTCTGTGTGTCTGTCTCTCTCTCCATCAGGTTGGTGGTTCGACGCCTGTGGTTTCTCCAACCTGAACGGAATGTACTACAGCATCGGCCACAACATCAGGAAGCTTAACGGTATCAAGTGGCACCACTTCAGAGGCCCCAGCTACTCTCTGCGCTCCACCGCCATGATGGTTCGACCCTACGACTTCTAGCCGCCCCCCTCAGCCTTTATGATGGAACAACCCAATGGCACCCCTCCAATATACCATTAAGATGGTGTGACTCTACAGTCAGACCCCTAAGTCCACTACCTTGATAGAACACTTACAACAATACTTGTTGCATCCACAAGGGTACAAACCTGACTTTAGCAGACTGTGAGAATCACAACCTTAATCGACCGGCATGGTTTGAAAGTTTAGCGGGATGAATTGTTTTATGTAAACCTGCCCGAGATCCACGAGGGTCATAAATGTGATGCTCAAAAAGAACCAGTTCATTCCGAGGGGTATTTGGAAATCAAAGGCGTTTCTGAATCACCAGAGTCGGAGGCGGGGTTGAAACGCCAACCGTCACTGATGGAGCCAGTCGCTCCAAGCAGAGGTTCAAAGGGTTTTTACACGTAAAGGTGACAGAAACAATTGTGAAAACTGAGAATCAGCAAGAGCGTGAAACCCTACAGACTTTCTCTGGCCAACGATGGCACCAAGTAGGCGTCAAAGTATCTGTGAACGTCACTTATCCTTCGTACCAAAGCTTTTCTACCATCCGCTGAGAAGCTCCCATGGCAGCTACATGGTACAGACCTTTCTGACTTTGGAACATCTCCACCTGCAACATGGTGTCTCGAGGTTCATCCCCTGTTTACCTTTTCTCACATGTGGAGATTCCTTCTGTTTGGGAACCAGGGGTCATTCTGACTGTCTGATTGTCTGTTGGCAGAAGATCATATCACCGTCTTCCACTGAAACCTCCCTCTCTGACTGTGTCGCACTTTTTGAAGAAAACTAAAATTCAGAGACCAACAAAGCCGCTTGTGCTGCTCACAAGCCCCAGAGGAGAACATGAGAAGAAGAGCTGATGCAGAGCAGAAGGTCCTGTGATGTTGCGTTTTCTGGCTTCAGGTGGAACAGGTGAATGTTCTCTCGGTCAGACAATCCCAGTTCTGAATATCTCCAGAGGAGGATGATACGTGTCCTCACACCAAGGAGGCTTCCAGTCTGAGGAATGAACTGGTTGACCAGGAGTTCATGAAGACACAAAGAATCAAAATTCAATGAAAGTTGTGTAGGTTGCTGACTGGAAATTTGACTGTGATGTTTAAGTCAATAAGAAAGTAACAGGGTACGAGTTTGGACAAGAACATTTCTAAGAAAACTCTAACTATGTTTGTTTACAGGAACAACTAAATAATGAAATGAGAGACCGTCCTGTTTCATGAACTGGAAATGTGTCCGACAAGTCGCCTGCTTCAAGACCCTGAAGTGATTTAAAGTTGAGTCAATCAGGGACAGACAGTGGTTTCTTTCTTCTTTACAATAAAGTAAATGAGTATTTTCCCCCAAAATGTCAAACTCTTCCTTTAAAAACACGTTTTACTCGTGTTGATCAAACTCAACTTTAGGATTTGGAGGTTGATGATGATCGTGAAGAGAAGCCTCTGCAGGTTTCACAGGTTGAGACGTCACATGTTTATTTGTCAGTATGCATAAGTCTTATTAAAATGCACCTTATGGAAGAGAACGTGAGTGTTTGTTTTGACCTTTGCCCTCACTGTTACTGTGTGTTTTGTGTTGAACGATTCTGAAAACAGTAACAAATTACACTTTTCAAGTGTTCAAAAATGTTTTTTGATTTACTGCATTTGTGTTTCAAAGCTTGTCCACTCAACTGTAATATGTTTGTTTTGTAGAATAAAATATGTCAATAAAGCGTCACTGCTCCTTCTCTCAGACGTTCACTGGTGAAGACGATCATAGGTAAAAGTAACTTCTGGAATTATTTCCTTTAGAATAAATGAATAAATGCTGACTCATACATTTCAATAATAGTTAAAACATATATTGTTACAAGTGCTTGCAGAATTGGACTTGTGACTGTGTCTCATTCTGTTAATAAAGGTTGACAACGTGATGGCTCCCAAAAGTGAAGCCAAAGCGCCCTGCTCGCCCCCTGGTGTATGGCTGCAGTATAGGTCATAAACCCGCCTCATCCATGTTAGCAGATGTGACATGCACCAAACAAAAAATCTAAGTAGACGCTAAATGTCACAGATGTTTCTGTCATTTCATGTTGTTCTTATCTCACTGATGTTTCTGTGTTTCTGATCAGTTTGATTTGGATCAGTTATTTCATGATATAATAACAGGCTAAGACGTCATGATTGACAGCTGACACTGACTCCTGATTGGTCAAGCCTGGGTATGAGTGGGACCTTGATACCACGCCTCTGTCCTCTGACGGCTCGCGCTCTGACTGCACAAGATGCCAGCGTCTGAGTTATTTTGGCTTCATTTCTTCTTCCTGTATTTCTGCATTTCTGCATATATATTGTTCAAATTGAAAGATTCATTCAAAACAGTTCAGTGTTGTTCTGGTTATCTCCTGTGGTCAGACTGTGTAACTACAAGTTGTTTGGTTTACAGGGGGCGAAGTGCAGCATGATATAAATTGTGTGTGCGTGTTTATCCAGTCCAGGGCATTATATGATGGTCCTGGATCCCTGCTGAGCAATTTCACATTGTAAAATAATATAAGCATAAATATCAGGTGTTTATTTACCTACTGTAACCACTTAAAGTTACTCAGTATTCATTCTTGGATCCTAACACCGTTCACTCATCGTTTCCTGTTTGATTTGTATTCAGACAAATATGTGTTTTGCCAATTTGAAGTTGCTTTATGTGTGTATATGTTTTCGCCTCCTACTTACTTGTCCATAACAATCGCATGTTTCTGTTTATTAGGGCCCGAGCACCGACGTTGGGAGGCCCTGATGTATTTTGAAGGATTCGTATTTCTCTTTTGGGCTTTTTCAGGGCCTAGACGCTCAAATTCATACCAGGGTTTGAAGGAAATTCAAAACCCCAAAAAGTTATTGCATTCATGAGTAATTTGAAATGGGCGTGGCAAAATGGCTCAGAGCGCCATCTAAGGAAAAGCCCCTGAGTAAGCTTTCACCGATCTTCACAGAAATCATAGCCCAGGTGTATCATGACCAGACAAACAAAAAAATGTCTAGAGATGCAATTTGAACAACGCAACCAGAAGCCCGCCAGTTTTCAACTTTCAAGGTTATGACATATTGGAAACGAAGACAAATATACATATATGAATGTAAAATTAAAGTTCTCTCGGGGCACCACCCTTCACAGAAGGGAAAAGATAGCCAATTTATTGATTAAGATCAGTCTCATTTAGATCTCGTTCAATTAGAAATCTCAGTATTTACTATTACAGATTATATAATGAACAGTGAAGGTTTATAGAGTTCTTGACAGTATAGAGGTTGGCAAAATTCACTTATGCAACATTAATGAAGGAACATTTTTAAAGGAAAACATTTATTATGAACATAATAAAGTATAAAAACACAAATTACTAACAAAATGTACTAACTAACAAATATGTGTATGGGAGATAGTGCTGTAGTTCAGTTAGCAGTTCGTCCTGCCGGTTGTGTGAAGTCTTCTGGCTCGTGCGGTTTATGCTTTCCTGGTTCTGTTGAGCTGTGCAGTTCAGTTGCTTATTGAGTCTTAGTTCTTACCTGCAGGACATTGAGTTGCTGCGAGGAGTTTGGAAAAAGCGTGAGATGCGTGGAGGTTTCCTTGAAGAGATGAGTTGGAAAACTGCACCTCTGACCTCCGGTTGTTGGATGGGAAGAGAAGAGTTGCTGGAGCAGCCCGGCTTCCCCCCTCGGAGATGCAGGAGAAGCGGCTGTCCTCGGTGGGTGGCTGGAAAGAAAGCTGGAGCAGCCTTCCGCCCTCAGAGGGATTGGAGAAAGAGAGAGAATTGGGGGAGACCTTGGTCATATATAGGCCCGGCTTTTCACACTTATGCGTGACTTTGCTGAAACAAAAGGAACCTGTTGCCTCTTGGGAGACTGAGTTCTTTGACCTTCTCAGAACAAAGAGAACACGTTGCATCCTGGGAGACTCGGGAGGCTCGGTCCAGCACATGCGGCCATGTGGTTTCAAGTTTTGTCCACACATGTAGGCCGAGAATGAGGCTGTGTGTTTCCACAAAGACATTGCCCAACAGCAAAGGCAAGTGAAGATGCGACTTGAGACTTCCTGTTCTTGGTGGCGTAGCCTAACATGAAGCTTCCTGTCACTGAGTGATAAGGTGAAGGCCGCCTCTTTTTGATGTGACATCACTCGCACTCGCTCGACTTGAAACCAGGAGGTTCAGGGTTCGGGGAACAAGACCAGGAAGAAGCGGCAACTGATGAGACAGAAAACATATGTTGAGAACTTACTTCTCTCTTAGAGTCGTGTTGAGAATTGGAATTAAGCTTCGATCAGTTGCTTGATATCTGCCGGTCGGTCCCTTCTAGGACTTTGCTGTGTGGTCGTGGCAGGAACACGCCCTAACTCCTGGATATGGCAGGTCTCCGTGGGGTCACGATCCTGCTGCTCTGGGCTGGAATCATTGGTTTGGCCAAATGTAAGTTATCGTCTGTAATGTAATAGTAGCGTTGAGTCCTCGCACGTGTCATGAAAGTATTAAAATCTAGGGGAAAAAATCTGTAAATGACGTAAAACAAGCTAATGAACTGAACACGATGAGGTATTGTTTTCTTAACTCTTTTGTTGACTGTTTTTGAAGTTCGGTTGTTGAGAGTGTCCTCGTCTTCAGGAGGAATGTTGGAAAACCTCCGTGCCGGAGAGCAGCTTCTTCTCTCTTTGAAACGTCAGCTCTCTAACCGTAAGACAACTGAGGACAGGAATGACAGACATACTGTACCTCACGTCTTTGAGTCTGTGCAACTTCACCTTTCTTCAACTTTCCAAACCTAAGAACACGAAACAGAACAAGTGCGTGTGTTTGTGCGTGTGCGTGTGCGTGTGCGAGTGTGTGTGTGTGTGGTGGTTTGTATGTTTGGTTGGCGGGGTTGTGTGACAGATATGACATGTGTTTTTTTGGGGGGTGTCTCTGCAAGCTCTTCACTTCAACCCCAGTGGCTGTGTGTGTGTGTGTGTGTGTGTGTGTGTGTGTGTGTGTGTGTGTGTGTGTGTGTGTTTGTGTGTGTGTGTGTGTGTGTGTGTGCGTATGCATGTGTTTGTGTTTGTGTTTGTGTGTGTGTGTGTTTGTGTGTGTGTGTGTGTGTATGTTTGTGTGTGTGCGTGACAGAGCAGATCGACGCAGGCCAAACAGACTGAGACCGAGTAAATGACTTCGGAATACTTGGAGAGGAAAAAAAAAATAAAAAGGGGAAGTGCGTTGTTCAAAATGAAGAAGTGCGGTCAGAGATGTTAGACACGTTGCACGATTAAATCAGATTGTGGGAGGAGGGGGAGCTTATAAAAGAGGGGGGGCGGGGTCTGTGATCTGTGAAGTATGCAAAACAGGTCAAATACAGAAAAATCCCTAACGGAGAAAACATGAGGGACCTCAGACATGTAGATGGATTCAGGGACCGGGATCATGGGGCGTTTGAGCTCTGATAAAACAGTGTGGATGTCACAACTTTGTTTCACCCTCTGCCCTGAAGACACAGAAAAAGAAAAGAACCCAAAGGACAGAGAAGGCTTCACTCTTGGTTAAGAGGTTGACAATGAAACGTAACGACTTCATAAAGAGGAAGTTACAGTGGCCTTTTTTTTCTGTCCATGTCTATGGAAGCCCAGAGAGCCCAACGCACTGCAAATAAAGAAACACAACTTTATCAATTTGAAGGAGACAACACAAGCTAATATAGAAACGCGATGCAAATAGGGGGGGAAAATGACACCGGGAAAAAGTGGTGAACCTGTCTGTAGGTCAATGTTTGCGACGTTAGTGAAGTCGGCTGCTAATCAACGGTGAGACAGCTTCACAAAGCATTGAACTGTTTCCGGTAAATAAATGAAGTGTCAAAATACATTTGGGGTGTGGTAGACACTAGTCACTAGACACTAGTCTACCACACCCCGAAGATTTCTTCTAAAAAACACTGATCTGACAAATTCTCTACTACATTCAGCTTCACTATTATGACAAATAAAAAAACTGCAACGCAAAAGTTGACACAATTTCTCTAATCTGTGATTTCAGGTCAAAGGCCCACTGTACCAGGTGAGTGATAAACCCAAGTTAATGTATAAAATGTATTTAGTTGGTGCTGTAATTAGTCGAGAAATCAAGAAATGTTTTATTAATGTATTCTGCGAACAGAATTTAATTGCAAACACCAAGTAAGCCACAACACAAATGCTGAAGCCACAACACAAATATAAAAGCAACAACAGGAATGTCGAAGCCACAATACGTAGAAAGAAGCTACAACAATTGTTGACAATGAAATGAGCAGTGACTGGAAGTGGTCAAGTTACTGTTGTGTGGGTAAAATGAGCAGTCGTTTGTAAAAAAGACACAAAAAAAATTGGCTACTAAAAATGAGATGCTTGGCTATTTGAGGTGTTAGACATCAGGTGCTTGGAGCATCCAAACAGGAAGAACACACCTGTACCATCACACCTCAAATAGACAAGACTCTAATATTCAAGCAGCAACACTTCCAGCAGGTTTGTGTTATTCGTTCAATTATTATGAAATGTTATTCGTTCGATTGTGTATTAGTGTGAGTCCAGACAGCGGACAGTGACAGCAGCACTTGTTACTGTGAGTAGTATCTGTTCCAAGTGACTCAGAGATGAAGACATTTTGTCATAGTGACAACTGATTATTTCACAGATGAAGTGCGTCGTCCTACAGCTCCCCCGCTAGAGTGTGAGTATCACTTCAAAAAATCATATATTCTCTACAACATTGTATATTATAACTAGAATGGCACTGAGCAGAATGCAACCTCACCCTCCTCCTGGAACCACATTTAAATTCACCAGATTTGGATTTTTATTTGGTTCTGAACCGATATGCTGAAAAACATATTTTTATATTTTTTTCATCGAGAATCTTTTTAAAGGTGATGTCGCTGTTTTGTATTTCCTTTTCTTTTAAAAATCATTTTAGCATTTTCTTATGTTTCTTAAAATCTGTTCTCTTCTTCTTTCACTTACATTTGATTTTTTTTTTAAATCTGTATTGTATGTAAAGAACTTTGAGGTGAATTTCTAGAAAACAGTGATGCATAATTTATCAAAAATACTAATGATAAAAAAATCAAATGTAACCTCCTTGGTAGAGGTAATCATATTGTTATTATCTGGTGTTTGTGTTTCTCTATTTACTGTTTTATTTTATTTATATTTTATATTTATTCTCTTGATTTTGTCTGCAGGTTCTTTCACTGTAAATATATTATTATGGTAGAGGTTATCATATCGTTATTATCTGGTGTCTGTGTTTTTCTATGACCTGTTTTATTTTAATTCTCTTGATTTTGTCTGCAGGTAATTACACTGTAAAACCCATCAAGTTTGGCCTCCAGATTAACATCACAAGCTCTGCAGTTTATCCTGTTCCTACCATCATAATGATTAATGAAGAAGGGAAACCACAGACTGAAGCAAGATCCTCAGCTCCTCATTCCAATCAAAGTTCATCCCATGAAATCAAACAGCTGAAGCCCTGCACTAAATATGAGCTGAATGTGACACTTGACGATAAAGACCGACCAACGCCCTGCGAACGCATGACTGTAAATGATCCCATGACAGATCCAATAAGTGAGTCAAAATAATTTATGTTGGTTAAATTAATGTTTCAAATTCAAAGAAAGTACTGTGTGTAAAACAAGCAGATTTGTTAATCCCTTGTGTATTTCAGGTGAAGATGACTTTGAAGATGCCATTTGCAGCTCTACCAGCAGCAGATCTGTGTGTTACCGAGCTGGATGGGACATCAGCTCTTTACAAACGACTCCAGATATGATCCCAGATCTGCAATGCGGCCACAACACCGTCTGTTTCAAACCTGGTTCTGATGACATTTGCTCTAATATGACTTTCACCTTCACATCCTGCACCAACACTTCCTTTCAGTTCGACAGAAGCATCACCCTCGGTATGCATAACAGTTTGTACTGTTATTTTGAAATGCAAGTCCTTTTGAACTTATTTCCGCATGAATTATGTCTGTTCTTCTTTTTCCACAGATTTGTTAGATGTCAAAAGCATAAAACAAACTGCTCCAACACAATTTCCTGTAGAATTTGAAACAAAATTACCTCCAAACTGCAACCTCTCCATTGATTACACCTGTCGTGGTAAGTGGAAAGTCTTTGTGTGTCTGCAACATCATACATAGATTTACATTGAAAGAGGTGATGATATGAATTTACTACTGTCCAACCTCACTTTAAACTGAAGTGACCTCCAATTTTCTGAGATTCTTAATTACTCACGAAAACATCAATGCTCAAAAATGAGTGTGAAAATAAATATGACTGGTGTCTGAACTCCTTGATGAATGCAACAAACAGTGGTTTCCGACAAGTGAATTTACATGAATGAATATGGATTTATCCCATTATATGATAGTATAATAATAAGATTAATAACATAATCAATGTGTCTTAAATCTTCTAATCATTGTCGAAGACCGATCCAATGAGGTTATGAATCTGTCTGATCTGGAGCCTTTCACGGACTACAAGTGTATCGGTCACATCAAGGACAAGAACAATGTTAACGTATACGACACAACTGAAGTTAACGTCCGGATCAACTGTGGTATGTAGACGTTCACTGGACGACAGCTTTTGTCCTCAGACACTTGGGAGGGAATGACTGTGATGTCAGTACTGAGGTCTGTGTTCCACATGTGTCACTTGTCCCAGCAGATCTTGAAATAGACTTCACAAGTACAAGCACCACCAACACATCCTCTCAGCTGACTTGGACCACGACCACTAACGGATGTAAAGACATGATTCAGAATCTTACGAAGCTTTCGTACCGCTGCTGCTGTGCAGCTCGACACCGAGATGCATGGGAAACAAATAGAAAATATCAACACCGAGATGTACGGGGTAAGTGAAATAGATTATTTCCCTCATGTTTTTATTCTTCCTTGTTTCTTTTCTTCACTTCTGAAGATGCTGGAGATGGTTTCACTCATTCGTTGGAGTATAGAAATGTAATGTGGACATTTGGATAATTTACATTGCTCCACACTAACATTTATGCATGCTATAGGTTTACATCATAGACTGAAAGATGAACGACGTATCAGCTCCCTGAAAGTGAATACAAATCATCTTTATCCCCCCTGGTGGCTGGCTGAAATATAGCTCATAAACCCGGTCTTCTCCGTGTTAGCAGATGTGACACGGACATAAACAAAAAAACTCCGAATAGTCGAAAGTCAAGTAAAATATTCCAAAGATTGTTTCAGTCATTCTAGATGTTATCTTATCCACTGATACATATGAACATTTTTCTTGTGAGCTTTGTTTTGGTTAGTTATTCGATGCTGTACAGACAGGATGACACGTCCTGATTGGCAGCTGAGAGTCACTCATGATTGGTCGAGCGAAGTGATTGGTCTAATCCAGTGGTTCTCAAAGTGGGGGGCACAAACATTCTCCAGGGGGGGCGTGATGTCACAGACGGAGAAAAAAAAAAATATATATATCACTTTTTTTGTATTCATTGCTTTATAAACAGTCTTTTTAAAGACTCACTCCTTCCTTAGTAATACCTTCCTGCACGTGCAGTAGGCCTCTTCGTAGCCTGATCTAAGGAGTCATTTGCTCCACAGTCTTTTTAGAAAGCTCGTAGCCCCAAGAGCTAGCCTTCTAGCTAGCTAACTTCTTCCAACTGCAGCTAGCCCTTTTCTCCTTAACACCTACCTTTACATCTTCAATCATCCACCGTGCTGCAACAAATGAAACACCAGCACTTGAATACTATTCTGTGCTGTCCCTGTCTACATTGTGTACCTTCCGTTTTGTTAGGAACCATTGCCTAGAACAGCTTGATTCATTATTGGTGTGCAAGTCGCTCACAGCCACACATACAAACACACTCACAAGACCACAACGTTGCAATTAAAACGCTATTAACTTCACACACACTGTACTATGCTACAAGTTTCTGATTCGTAAAAGTCAGGCAACCGATTTGCCAGTTGCGTAGAAGCCAAAGCTTTGCAAATAGGACCGGAGCTATTTGCAGTTTGGTTTCACCGTCACTGGCACGACTGAGCAACGTCCTCAGTGTGTTTTGTGTGCCGAGGTGCTGGCCAATGACAGCATGAAGCCGTGCAAATTAAACAGGCACCTGGACACCAAACACCCGGACTTGAAAGAGAAGCCTGTGGACTTCTTTAAACGTAAACGTGAATCCATCCATCCATCCATCCATCCATCCATCCATCCATCCATCCATCCATCCATCCATCCATCCATCCATCCATCCATCCATCCATCCATCCATCCATCCATCCATCCATCTACCTATCTATCTATCTATCTGTCTATGGTGGTGTAGTTGCGGGCGGCGGGTGGGGTGGGGGGGCTTCCCAACTACCGCTAACCAGCTTTTTGGGGGGCCCAGCTTGCTAAAGTTTGAGAACCCCTGGTCTAATCTCACCACTTTTTTCAGTAACGAGTAATCTAACGCGTTATATTTCCAAACCAGTAATCAGATTAAAGTTACTTGTCCAAGTCACTGTTCATTACTACTTTGTCATTAATAGTAAAATATATATTTGATTTCTTCTTGCGTCTCTGGGAGTGAAGTCATGTAGTCCAGTGATTTTCCACCAGTGTGAGAGATCGTCAGCTGTGCCGTGGAAAATGATCTAATATCTAGTGTTGCACCGATGTATCGGCCAAACATCGGTAGTGGCCGATATTCGCCTCGTTCACTGACATCGGCACATCGGTAATAATCTTGACTTTCACCGATATCATTGGCCGATGTTCATTGGTATTTGTGGTTAAACCGCTGGTTACGTGCCGCGGCTGGGGGAGCGTCCTCGTCCACGGTGCCTCATGGCGTCGCTGGTGCGAGAGGCTTTCTTTCTCTTGGACCGCGGGGCGGTGTCCATCGCCAGTGCGGAAGGCGGGGACCGGTTGGAGGGGACCGGGTACGGCGGTCGGCGGCAGCGACTCGGGCCCTTCTCGCGGATCACCTCAGCTACGGCGCCCGCTGGGGGAACCCTCCGTGCCCCCCTGGCGGTGCGCCCCCCCCCCTGGCGGTGCGCCTCGGCTGGCGCCTAGCAGCCGACTGAGAACTGGTGCGGACCACTCCCCCCACTCCACTGTTTCACTCATAACATGCGATTACAACATACGATTAGGCAAAAGTTACACATGTAAACATGATATCAGCCTACAGGTGGTGTTATACACTTGTTTTGTTTTGTAAAACCACTCCTCTCTCTCTAATGCTGTGAACAACAGGTACAATGTTCATAAAACATGTTGAAAAGAATTTAATAGTTACATTTATAAACAATGTAGATCACAAATAGTAAATTTTGCCATTACAGTGTTAACAGTTAAATATGTATTTTATTTTATTTCCCTGTGATTTTATTACATACATATGTTATTGTTTTTGTATTAATGACCTATTGTATATTTGTGTTTGTTTATTTAATATTTTCATATATATATATATTTTTTCTATTTTATTATTTGACTTATTCCTAGTTATTATTTTTCCTTTATTGTTTACCTTTGTGTGTCTATATCCATTGACAGGTATGAGTACATGTGAATATATATGTTGTTATTGATTACTGTAACATTGATCTGTACCTTGCTACATTTCTCAGTAAAATAAAAAGTTGATCACAAAAAAAACAGTTAAATATGTCAGGTCAAGAAAGATTGTCATTATTTTCTTTTTTATAAAAACAAGTATTTATGTTAAGTGAAGTCAAGAAAGACTGTCTTTATTTTATTTTTATAAAAACATGTATTTTTTCAGGAAATAGTTTTTAAGTTCAACTTAAAATGTCAGGAGATACATTGTACATTGTTGTTGTGTACATGACTCTTAAAAATGCACTTCTAATAAAGTGAGTGTTGGCAAAAACGTCATTTTTATGTTGAGGCGCCGGGGGGTGTTGTCGGTAGCTGCTGAATGTAAATAATAAAGTAACTTGTAATCTAACTTATATCTATCTTACTTTTAAAATCAAGTAATCTGTAAAGTAACTAAGTTATTTTTTAAAGGAGTAATCAGATTACTTTTTCAAATTAACTGTGGCAACACTGGTCGAGCATGTGTATCAACGGGATCTTGATACCGTGGCTACACGCTGAAACCATGGCTTGCACAGACTCTCCACATTATTTGAAAAGCACAAGATGGAAGCCTCCATGCACAAGATATTTCTATTCTATTTTGAACAGCAGGTGGAGGAGGAGTCATGGCGTCCATCTTTGTGTAAAGTTTCATGTACACAAGCAAAAACACAAACTATGTTCTGCCAATGCAAAAACATTTCAAACGTGAGTTGTCTGACTGAAAAGTTGAAGCTTGCAGGGCTGCATAGATGATATGAACTGATTAGTGGAAAATGTTCTTATTTAATGGGAAACTTGACCCCCCCAAAAAAGCAGAGAACAAAGTGTTGTTTTATGTTGCTATAATTTTGTATCTGTTATCTAGAACATCAACTAACAGCTTGTGAACCTGTGTCACAGGTTCCAGACAGCCTTCAGGAGGAACCTGCAACATTACTGATCTGAAGCCATACACAGACTACACCTGCAATGTCCATTCCTACTACAACTACCGTCCAGTCGGGAAGACCTTTTCTGTTCAACAGAAAACTAAGATTGGAGGTCAGTGACAAACAGAATGAAACCAGTTGTACTTTTTGCAGCACAACTAGAACGGCACTCAGTGGAACTAATAACTGACCAACAGACTTCTTAGGAAACCACATTTAAATTCACTAGATCTGGATTCTTATTTGGATCTGCACCAAAATAAATATAAGTCCCCTATTTCACTTCATTATACTGTTAATAAGTGTTGAAATATCACTTTTTTGGAGGACGCATACAGTGTTGTAACCTTTTTTTTTAAATTTTTTACAGCACCAGAGGATATAGATAATCTGAACGTGGAGGTTAAACATAATAATACGATCATTGTGACCTGCAATCATTCTCAAATCTTCAATGGACCTGAGGGAACATTCAAAGCACAACTTGTTGATGGCAGTAGCTCTGTGGAAAGAAATGATAAAACATGTGAATTTGAATTCAAGAACCTGTGGTACTCTACGAACTACACAGTGAAGGTTTGATTCTCCTTCTTTTTACCATCACTGTTTTATTCCTGATTTTTCTTCTCATGCTTTAATAAGTGACAGAAAGATTCTCCATCTTTCCAGGTGACTGCTGCCAACCGTCTGTTTGAGAGCAACCCCGTCACAAGGCATATTTCTACTGAATGTATGTTCCATTTCAATCAATGCCTCCATTTATCTCATGTTGCTTTGTTAATGCACAGATTTCTTCTTTTTTTTTTTACACATCTAATTCTTTGCATTATGTTAATGTTGTTCTTCGTCAATCTCATTTTACAGATGTCTATGCTGGAATTGTTTTTCACGTCTTCCACATCCTCCTCACGTCTGTGGCTCTGCTGCTGGTCGTCCACAAGATCTATGACTTGAGCTGCAGGAAGTCCCAGTGAGAATGATTCTGCATAAATCTTACATCGATGTTTCTGTCAGATTGCCTCAGGATTTTGTTTTTTTATTATTTATTTAAGATGAATAAACCTGCAGATTTAGTTCCACTGATAAGGAAATATCTTATTTACGTTACAGGAATAGTTTAATCACTGCACATCACACAGGAACATCATCACTGGTACTCTACTCTGTATTTCACATCATCTAATTAGAGCCCGAGCACTGACAGGCACTGACAGAATTGTAAGGATTCTTTTTTCTTTTTTCAGGCAAATTAATTGTTTTTTTGAGTGCTGCTTTAACATGCTCAAATTCTTACCAACATTTTTAGAAAATTAGAAAGTGGAAGAAATGTAGATGTCACCTGTGTATTTTGAGAGCTGCTTCTTTACATAACCTGTACAACTACTGATTATGCAATGTCGTGTTGTATTACTGTTTGTTGTTTTTTAATAATTTCTAAAGCAATAATCTGACACAGCATTCAATCAACTCTTGTCAGTTCAGATCTTTATTGACCCCCAACAACAGAAAGAAAAACTCTCTGTGGCAAAGCACCGTGGAAACACACAAAAAACATGAACATTTCCCATTGTGTTTACATTTTAGAATATAGGACAAGATGGTGAATGTCCCTTGAAGATTTATTCATTTTATTTGGTCACCAGCGTTGTTGTCTTGACCTGAAATCTTTGATAAGAGTAAAAAGCTTCACCCCTGAGTTGAGAACCTTTTCTACCATGTGTTCCTGAACGCATCATGAGACGAGGAGCAGCAGTTGTTCGGTTTCTATTTTAGAGAATGAAGAGTTTGTCTTCAGTCTGTCCAGCAGAGGCCGCTGTTACCTGGAGATCCCTGCAGGAGATTTATCCTCAAGAACAAAACAACTGAATAACTTTGTTCAAACAAAATCAAACATTCTGATGAGAATCTTGTTTCAGGATCAGACTTTAAAAACCAGCTGGGATCCAAGTCAGACCTTAAAAGAAATCAACGTATTTAAGTAAATACATTTAAATGTTCATGTGTCGTATGTTTGGCATCTTTCTCGTTGTTCTTCTTGTTTAAACAGTGGTCCATCACCGGGCCTTATCATATAAAATCGGATAATGCAAAGCTGTGAGAAAGCTCGTTGGCTCCGAGTTAAGTTCACAGCGGTTTGTTGTCTCTCTTATTAAAAGGTCACAGTTTGAGACGTTACTCTTTGACCTCAATCTTGCAGGTGGCCTGGATGTCCCTGAAGGTGGAGCAGTCGAAGACGGCCGTGATCGTCTTCTTTCCCGTCTTGTAGGGATAAAAGAAGATCTGGATACGGAACTGTTGTTTTGGTGCCAGGTCCGGGAGCCTGAGGACCATGAGGAATTCTATATTTACAGCAGCCACGTTTATTAGCAGAATTAAACTGTAAAACCTTTCAATATTGCAACTAAAGCTGAGAGTCGATCATTAATACTCTCTTTAAAAAATGTGCTGGTTTTATATTTGCTTCATTTGCTTCATCAGCTGCGCGTTTAACGTTTGACAACCTTAACTTCTTTTGTTTTGTTGTTTTTCATATCTTTTATTTTATTTCTTTAAGTCCTGACGATATATAGAGAAATTTGAAATTAGTAATAAATGTATAATATAAAGAGAAATCTGAATTGTTGTGTCGATTAATAATTGCAGCACTTGAAAACAAATAAAGCTTTTTTTTTAATGCTCCAGGAATTTCCTTTGTGATTTCACTGTAAATAGAAAATAAATGAGGTCGTCATTTAGTGCTTTAGTTTCGTCTGACGATTAGGATTATTGTCATTTTATCACAGATCAGCGGCAGGATTCAAGCCAAGGTTTGATCATTTATTTAAAACAACATTACACACACACAAACACCTACCTGCAAGCTGAGCAGTACTGCCACCTTGTGGACAAAAGTTGGAACTGAAGGAGCAATCAATCTCTATGAATTATCAATGACTATAATTGTATATGTAGTGATTAAAATGGTTTACAGGTGACCGTTAAATGTCAATTTGGTTCACCACATCTATCCAGAATGACCAGGACGGGAGGCTGAGATGTCAGAAATATACAATTTATTCAATAGCTGCAAATTATTTAAAAGACAGTGACATGTGCAGAGGTTGAAGGACTGGCCTGGACTTGATTAGCCTGATGTTGTCAGACTCATAATTCTAGTTAGAATATGAGTCTGATACTGCTCCATTGGGCTGTGATTATGGGGCGTGTTTCAACCGAACCAGGAAAAGAAATTTCTCTTCGCTCAAATGGATAGACCTGCAACCAATCAGAGCAACGTAATAGACAGTTGTCCGTTTCAGGAGTTTATTCACTCTCTAAATAAATCAATGGAAATGCTGCTAATGCCGCTCGTATATCCACCGGAGGCAAAGCCCCCAGGAAGCAGCTGGAGACCAGGGCTGCTCGTGAGAGCCCCGGCCACCGGCGGCGTGAAGAAGCCTCTCCGCTACCGGCCCGGTACCGCGACCGGCCCGGTACCGTGACTGGCCCGGTACCGCGACTGGCCGGGACCGAGGCTCTGAGAGAGATCCGTTGCTACCAGGAATCCACGGAGCTGCTGATCCGCACGCTGCGCTGCAGAGCTCCGCTGTCGTGGCTCTGCAGGAGATCAGCGAGGAGGAGAAACGGCAGCTAATCGTTGTTTTCAAGCATTCACTTCCTTGTTGCTCGGACATTAACAGCGTCCCAACATGTGTGTTTTTTGTCTCATATGTGCTGAGGAGCGTAGCGCCCCCCCCCCCCCACTCTCTTTTTATTTATATGACTGCTTGTGTGGCTGCAGCATCGGGCCAGCTGATAAATCAAACATTTTCCGAATCCCGTAGGAGGACGGCAAAAACATCTTTTCAATCTACAAATGCCTTGATCGCGTTCCTCTGTTCCTCTTTCAAAATGAATGCGCTGTCGATGTCTCTGGAACAGACTCGATGGCAGCATCGACACATCTCAGCTCTCCAGCGGCAGGCAGCGCTGTTTGGTGACGTGGTTGACTATGTAACTGTAGATCATCTGTCAATCATCGTATAAAGCCCGCCCTGACAATTTGATTGGTCCGATCAGCTTCTGATCGGGCATAGTTTCTCCCCAACGGAGCAATGCCTGACCGAACTTCCCGAACTCAAATGTTGTGGGCGGGGCTAAGTTCGTCTGGCACCCAGGCTAGGACTTGATATAAATAACAGATTTAAAGGAGAGAAATTAAAAGCTCCAGACCCAATTATACATCGTTAAGACATCATGCATTAAAACAAACACAGCAAACTTTAAAACACACTGAAAGAAACTAAAATTAAACAAGGCCAAATAATCTAAATGAAATATAAAGTTGGGAAAAAACAGTGACCGTAACTATCCTGCCGAAGCAGCCCGATAAAACGAACATGTAGTTAGGTAACACAATTTAAACAAGTTTATCAAAGTGTTTAAAAACATACAAACATAAAACACATCATTATGTCGTACCTTTAATTCCTTAAAATGAAGCAGGGACCGCGTGGATCCACGTCGTCACCGACACCGTCACACAGACACGGCTGCACGCTGAGCTCGCCACAAACAATTTGCCTCCGCACCTGCTAAACTCACGCTGCAGTTACTCACAGACACACACTCAGGACCGGCAGTGGGGGGGGGGGGAGAGAGGAAGAGGGGGAGCGCGAGGGCGTCCCTAATAATTAACCCCGTTACAAATAAAGTTGTTTCTTTTTTCGTTTTTTGCAGTTTTTTCACGTTTTTTTTGTCTCAACAGACATTAGAACAACAGTTCGATTTTATGTGGAACACAAACACAAAAAATACGTTACCTCGGAACCTAACGGAAAACGCAACAGGAAGTCGGCAATCTTTGACGTTACACGTTCGATCACAATCGATCATATCAACTTTAAAGGGACTCTCACCTTTGTTGCATTTGAGAATTACAGCACATTCAAATCATCCCGCCTTCCTCCAATGCCCCACCCCCTCGTTCCCATCCGCGGTGTTTTTTTGAAGAAACTTTATTTACAAGCAGACTTACAACCTACTGCCTCCGCGCACGCACGTGAGTTTTTGTTTACCAAAGCAATGGATTCGGATTCAGAAGCACCGGTAAGTTATATACATTTACATTCACATATATATATATATATATATATATAAGGACGCGCCTTGATGACGCGGGCCCGAATGCGCCACAAGAAGCAGACGGAAAACCTGCATGTCCATGCAGCAAACAGACAGGTCTGTCGGCCAATAAGGTCCTTCGGTCCGAAGAATTTTATTGGTTGAAGTTTTCACTAAATATTATGAGAGTGAAATAATTGTTTGTTTTTACTCCTGGTGGGTCTGTCTTGCATTTTAGAGTGTCATTACCTTATTAATACCAATTTAACCTTATCCACAAAAAGTGTAAAAATGCAACAAAGGTGAGAGTCCCTTTAAATGACGTCATCTCAACGACATGGAGATTCAGACTAGGTGGCGTTTGATTACACGCCATCTTCACAAGGTGGGGGGGTGGGGGTGTCCTAGATTCCTCTGATGTCTCTGATGTCGCACAGATAAGAGATTTATTAGATCTGAAGCGAAACAAGAGTTTCTGTTTCTGACCTGAACACATCACAGATCATCACGTGCGCAGTGACGCTGACACGCTGCACGTGATGGCGTGGACTACTCAATGAAAATGCATTGAGTAGTTTTTGCCTAATCGTACTAAGTTACAGACAAACAAACACACGCAGAGAAAACACACCTTCAATAGATGAATTCGACTTTAAAAGAATCAAAGACAGCCTCTTCTAACACGATTATTCCCATGAACTTGTGGGAATATTGGGAATTATCGCGAGGCTCAGCCAGTGGAGGGAGGAAAGAAAGAAAGTCATCATCAGCACGAGGTGAGGTGGGGAAAAGCTTAGCAGCAAATTCCACAATGAGACAACAGGAGTTAGTGAAGCTCAGGTTGTCCCTCTCTGAAGAAGATCTGAGTTCAGATTAACTGTTAAATTACTTTGGACAAAACCAGCTGCTCTAGACTCTTTACTATCAACACAGATAAAGAATAAAAGCTATAATTGAAGCTTCTGTTCTCACATCACACTGACGTCCACAGAAACTGAACAGGAAACAGTAGCAGCCAGTAGATGGCAGTAGAGTTGCTATGATGAATTTCAATCATCATTTGCCCTCCATCAGTCACATGCACACAGGTGAGGACTCAAGGAAAAGCAGAGGAATTAAAACTTAATGAAGTTAGATTCCAAGAATACTCACACAGAGCTCCAGATGTGTTTCAAAAGCTGCACAATCCAGATGTTTGTGGTGTAATGATGAATTCAGCTTGAACTGCACAGAACGGTTTAGTCTGGAGTTTTATTCCTAATGTCCTGTGTCCACAAAAAATAAGAACTTAATTTAATATGTAATAGTCAAAGTATTCAGTGGAAAGTTGGAAAAAGTGCAGTTACCTGAAACTTGTCATTTACATGCAAGTATAAAATGCACTTAATTTAAAAAGTACCTGTATTATTACCATTATTCTGTCCTCCAATATAGAATCAGCGCTTATGGTTGGTCCACAAAAACGTATAATATTGATGAACTAATCTTTTTGAAACTGTTTTAAGTATAAAGGGGAAAAAAAAGTGCAGGTATCAGAAACTCATAATTAAGATGTATAGAAACACATATTTAATAGAAATGTAATTAATCTTTTCTCAAAAACATCATAACAATTTAGGAAGAGAGAGAGAGAGAGAGAGAGAGAGAGAGAGAGAGAGAGAGAGAGAGAGAGAGAGAGAGAGAGAGAGAGAGAGAGAAAATAATGGTAATTAGGGTTATTATTCTGGTCAGATCACAACATTAGCTCAAGCTGAGCAGTACAATACTGCCACCATGTGGACAGAAGTGGGAACTGAAGGAGCAATCAATCTCTATCAATTATCAGTCACTATAATTGTATATATATATATATCCATATATATATATTATTATTATTATTATTATTATTTTGTAGGAGCAGTAGAAGAAAAGTTCGGCTTTTTTTTATAAGTCTATACTTATATACCGGTTGGTATATATATATATATACTTATATACCAGTAAGTCTATATTTATATACCAGTTGCACAAAAAAGGCGTTATGGCGGAGCGTTATGGAAAATGGCAACAGGAAGTCGCCAATTTTTGACGTTGCACGTTGGATCATACCAACTTTGAATGTTTATCTTTGTTGTTCATGTTTTATATCCGGGTTATCAGATTAGATCTATGGTAGATTTACTTTATATATATATATATTGGACTTGTGTTTTATACGTATATACGTATATGCGTGTATATATACTATATATATATTAATGTGAATATATTGAGTTTGAATCCTGTCCTTCTTCCGCATGTCCTCAACTAGCCTCGCTTCGCTTTCTCCGGTTCCAGTGTGGTTTGTCCCTCTGAGGCTCCAGTAGCATCTCTTCCGGTGGACAAGCGGTGTGTTAGCGTTGTACGTGAAGGTCGTGAGTCCAGCCTGTGAGTATTCCTCCACCGGACCCGGTTCAGACTCTCTCCTGGGTCCACCTTATGACCCTTTGATTCACTATCTGGACCCGGGTCCCGGTTCTGACCCGGGTCTTTGATTCCAGCTCTTTCCTCTGGCGGTCTGTGGCTCGTTAGCATGTAGCTTCCCCGGGCTAGCTAACGTTAGCCCGTCGCTCTTCCGACACTTCGCGGTGCGCAGTGGAAGTTTAACGTTAGATTTGTTGTATTAACGTGTTTTTCCTCTAACATCCGTGTTGAGTCGAACTGTGAACGAGCAGCGGGTCGAGGCCTGGCGCGTCACAGTGACGTCACGCGGATTTGACCCTGCAGCTCAGCTGGTGGACTGCTTGTGGTTGATATATGATTTAATATGATTTAATATCGTTATATTTACATTATACTTAACAGCTGCTGCTGAAGCTAACACGTGTGCTCGTGTGTGACTATGATCTGCGTTCAGAAAACTGAAACTAGAGTCATGTTGAATAGAAAAGACGTCATCTGGACCAAATTAACAAATGTGCAAACTACTCATTGACATTTTCTTTATTATTATTATATTATATTATATTATCATTAAAGTGACTCAGATTCAGCAGTGAAGGACAAACTGATCTCATGATGCTGAACCAGTTCTCGATTTCTGTCTAATTGTCCTGCTGTGAAAGTGAAATGGTGTCAGACATTTCACTTAAAGTCTCGTCAATGTTTGAAATCCACTTTGTTCAATGTATTTTGCTCATTGAAGCTTATCTCACTCACGTAAACCACTTTGGACCAGATCCAGATCTAAAACCACTTCACATAGACCCGTCAAACTGGACTGGATTATCCCACAAGTGTAAAACTCTTTAAAACACGACTCACAGTTTGTTCCACGGTAACAAGGCAACGCAGTGTTTTAGAGAGGACATGAAAGAACAGACGTGTACAAATTAAAATAGAGTCAAATAAAATGTAAGATGTAAGAAATGTTCAGCAGACATTTTAAATACCAGAATATTGATCAGATTTAGCTTGACACCACTCTGAGCTTTATTAAACATGTTTGACCTCCAAGTGTCCATGAGGCCAAAGGTCACTGGGCGGTGAAATCATTTTCTGATATGATGGTGAAGATGCTCGATTTAAACTGAGTTTATAATTTGAAGTTTAACTGACACCTGTCAAGAGACATTGGATTCGTAGATGATGCAATCAGCCGTAGCTTTACAAGATGAGAGTGAGTGCTCTCAGCTCCATCCCACTGCTCCTTTGTTTAGATAAGTGCCTTACAAATGGTTATTATTATTGTTATTATGTGTTAGACAAACATAGAACACAACATAACTGAAGGAACAGGTTCTTGATCCAGTTACTTGAGTCAGTATCGTGATGTCACCTGATCCCAGTGCATCGCTTTCTCGTGCAGTAGGACTTGGACTGTACGTTCATGTCTTCACCGATCGGATGGTAGAGTTTGACCGGTGCCTCCTCTTCTCTGCAGGTGATCCACCATGTCTCTGCCAAAGCCTTTGATGAGGGGGATGCTGGCCAAGCGTCTGAAGTTTCACCTGCCCATCTCCTTCGCTCTGGCTCTGGGGGCTGCGATACTGTTCAAGGTGAGCACAAACACACACCACACACAAAAACACTAACACACACACACACACGGCTACATCCTTCAAAATAAATCACTGAAACTCGATTTGGACATTTTCAACTATTTCAACTTATTTATACGTTTTGATTTGACGCTGTGGATAAAATGTGTATTTTCTTTTTGTCCTGCAGTACACAGTGACGGAGCCCAGGAAACAGGCCTACGCTGATTTCTACAAAAACTACGACTCGGTCAAGGAGTTCAACGCCATGAGGGAGGCTGGCATCTTCGAGAGCGTGCGGCCCTCAGGAGAGTGAAACCACTGTGAGTCCTTTGACACTTTTTTTACATTAAATATTCTCACTTCTGCGACATTATAAAAACATAACATAGATAAATCAAAGGTCATTCCAAAAACATTAAGAACAATTTCATAATTGTGGCGTTATGTTTTCTTCTTCCAGCTCTAGTTCCCCGTCACTGGTTCCTGGTCCGAGGATGAAGTTCCTTCTCTTTGCTGTAATTTACTGATCAGATGTGAACTTCGCTTTTCTGTTTTGTTCCTCTCAATAAACTATTCTATTAATGTAAAAGTTCTCTGGTCATTGTCTCGTGCTTTTATAAACTTTCTATTATACATTTTTTAAATAACCCACAATCCAGTATTACTGAAACTATGACTTATTTATGTACTATAACTAATATTGACAATTGATTATTTACTACTTATCTGAAGTGTGGTAGATGCAAAGGGCTCATTGTTATTAAAACAAGCATTTTTAATTTAGGCGACGATGTGCTAATAAAAGTATGATTATTATTTTACACATAGATTGATCTAAATCCTGGTCACTGGACCTTAGACTGTATATAAAGATTAACAATGTGACAGCTCCCTGAGAGTGAAGCCATTTACCATTTCAGTAGTAATATAACTTTATTTTGAGTAAATTACTTTATTTCAGTAATATTCTGACTTTATCCTGACAACATTTATTTATTTCAGTAATATTTTGACCTCATTCTTAGTAAATTACATTGTTTCAGTAATATTATGACTTTGTTCTGATTAAATTACTTTATTTCAGTAATATCCTGAATTTATATCTTTAAATTACTTTATTTCAGTAATATTCTGACTTTATTTGGATTACATTACTTTATTTCAGTAATATTCTGAATTTATCTTATTAAATTACTTTATTTCAGTAATATTCTGACTTTATTTTGATTAAATTAATTTACTACAGTAATATCCTGACTTACTTCTGATTAAATTACTTTATTTCAGTATTATCCTGAATTTATTTTGATTACATTTATTTATTTGAGTAATTCTAACTTAATTTTAATTAAATTATTTAATTTCAGTAATATTCTGACTTCATTCTGATTAAATTACTTTATATCAGTAATATCCTGACTTTATTCTGATTAAATTACTTTATTTCAGTCATGCTCTGACTTAATTCTGATTAAATTACTCTATTTCAGTAATATCCTGACTTTATTCTGATTAAATTACTTTATTTCAGTCATGCTCTGACTTCATTCTGATTAAATTACTTCATTTCAGTAATATCCTGAATTTATCTTATTAAATTACTTTATTTCAGTAATATTCTGACTTTATTTTGGTTAAATTAATTTACTTCAGTAATATCCTGACTTACGTCTGATTAAATTACTTTATTTCAGTAATATCCTGAATTTATTTTGATTACATTTATTTATTTGAGTAATTCTAACTTAATTTTAATTAAATTATTTAATTTCAGTAATATTCTGACTTCATTCTGACTAAATTACTTTATTTCAGTCATGCTCTGACTTCATTCTGATTAAATTACTCTATTTCAGTAATATCCTGACTTTATTCTGATTAAATTACTTTATTTCAGTAATATCCTGTCTTGATTCTGATTAAATGGAAGCGGGCCCGTGTGTGTAGCGCCCCCTCCCGCCGCTGAGCCGCACTGCAGGCTTTGTGCGCCCCGCTTCCTCTTCTCTTCCGGGTTGCTTCTTCCTCTGGATGTGGCGGCGCAGTCTCACCGAGTCACCGAGTCGAGCTGGGCGGAAGAAGAGCAGCATGAACCGGGCGGGCAGCACCGGGCAGCACCGGGCCGCGGACCGGACTCTGTTCACCCGCTGAGCCGAGCGTCGGGCCTCAGGAGCGGACCTGCTGGGTCTCTGAACCCGCCGCAGGGAGCGTGAGAGCGGGCGAACCTGCTGCTAGCTGCCGCTGTTAGCATTAGCACCGCTGCTCCGTGAGGCTGAAGTTCCAGGAGGAACAAGAACCAGAGGGACCAGGAGGAACCCGGAGGAACCAGGAGGAACCCGGAGGAACCCGGAGGAGCCAGGAGGAACCCGGAGGAACCAGGAGGAACCAGGAGGAACCATGGAGAACAAGGTGCAGATGAGGATTCACCCCCGGAGGTAAAGAGCCCCAGCCCGGGATGGAGGGAGCTCATCTCTCCATCACGTTCTTCACCTTCTTCTGTCTTTACTTCTTTGTATTTCTTCGCTGCCTCGTTACAATACATCTGCCTGAGTCCTGAAGAGGAACAAGTACACGTTCCCAGGGTTTCCACAGTTACACAACATGTAGTCAGAGCAAAGACACAAAGTCATAAAGTCAGGTGAGGACTGTTCACCATGTTTTAAACCTTCAGTAAACGGATTAAAATATAGTTTATTCATGTGTTTGAGAATATAACAAATGACATTTAACACTTGAATCTGTTCCACATGTTTAAAACCTTCAGTGAACGAGTTTGAATGAAACAGACAGAACATGTGTCAGCAGAGGAAGGAGGACTGGAGTTCAAGTGACGTTTCCTGGGGAGGTCTGGTGGTGTATTATAAACAACATTTATGTAGAATAACATATTTAATAACAACTACAACTCCCGTAGATGCACAACTGGAGGCAAAGGACATTGTAATTAGCTGTTTTTGAATTTAAATGATCATTTCAGTCTCTTTTTAAGCTTTTCAATCACATCACATCAATGTTCACTGGAACATGTTTGGAATCGTAGACAATCGAGGATGTCAATTTGAATTTTTTACACTTTATATATTATAAATAAGGCTAATCAGCCCTTTATTATAATGGAACTGTGTCAAACTGGTTTCTGAGACTGAAATTAGAAAACTAAATCTATAACACATTGAGCTTGAGCCGGTGTTTTCATGATCTGTTGAGTCAAACCTCAGGATTTGTCACTTTCAAATCCGCGCTGATCCAGTTTAATGCATTAACAACATTAGTTGATCCGGTAGAAGCTGCTTTGATCTCAGATGAGTCACCACACACAGAGCTGGTCCTGTGTCAGAAACATCCACGGACGCTTTGGTTGATAACACGGAAATGATTCAGCTCTGCCGGATGGAGTTTCCAGCGTTTCAGTCGTATGTCACAGTTTGGCTTCTGACTGCTTGAAGTACAATGTTGTAAACACAACATCTGCAAATAGACATTAAAGAGAAGAGTGGAGTCGAACTTTAATATCCAACACGTGTACCCGTGATACAAATACCAGAGGTGTAAAGTGGAAATTACATTTACTCACGCTACTGTAATTGAGTCGTTTTTTTGTGTACTTTGTAATTTTTGGAGTAGTTTTTGAAATGGGTAATTTTACTTTTACTTAAGTAGATTTTGACTGAAGTATTGCACTTCGCTACATTGGAAATTACATCCGTTACTGAGTAAAAAAAAAACACATAGTTCAAGGCAAGGTCATGTGGTTCATGTCTTGACATGTCCTCCCAAAAGTTCTTAAATGTTGTGTTGACATGTTAAATGTTTGACATGTTTAATGTCATTGCACAAAAATAACTGTTTTTCCGATTGGATTTATGACCCCTTGTCCTTTTTGGCACTGTATAGGAGCGGCCCCCATCAAGTTGTTGGAAGTAACTAAGTAACTTTTACTTAAAGTACATTTTAAATGAACTACTTTTTACTTTTACTTGAGCAGATTTTTAGATGGGTACTTTTACTTGTACTTAAGTAAAATTTCATCAAAGTAAAGGTACTTTTACTTGAGTACAATATTTCAGTACTTATGTAATATACAAAAACAGAAAATAGCAAAGTAAGCAGTATTTGCAGCTTGTTGCTCTTTTCCAGCTGTTAAGTGTTGAGGAAACATTGGATTGAGGAAAGATGTGTGTGTTTCATGTTTGTCATGTTTGACATGTTTGACAGCAGGAACTGACTTGTTCCTTTTCCATCCACTTATCAGGAGGATGCTCGTTACACACACACAGCTCACTTGTTATCGTGTCCATTCACTCGTCCACTGTTTCCTCATTCCACTGATGTAATGCTGACGTTTTCACTCGATGTTCCACAGATTCAGTTTTTCTCCTCCGCTGAAACCTCCATGTTTCATCTCAGAGGCTCCTCAGTGACTGGATTAGCTTTTAATACATTTTGTTGTTGTTTACTTCTCTTAATTTAGATATTAAAATGTGCAATAATAAACAGTAGTTGTTTTTAAATGAACAGGCACAGCATGTCATATCCAGCAGCACCAGCATAGAAATATATCAGTCGATAACTTCTGTGTCGTCGTTGTTGTGTAGTGTGTTGTGTTGTGTGCTGTGTGTGCACTTTGACGCAGCTTGACTGAATTTAACCTTTGGGTCTTGGTGGAGGTTTAAGCTCTAATAGTGATATTCTACTATTCAATATGGTAAATCTGTTGCTGGTTCACTGGTCGTAGAAGAACAACACAATAAGCAGCAGTTGTTTCTGGATGTAGGAGCAGATCTGTTGAACTGTGAATTTTAAAAAAATAGACGCGGAAACTTGAAAAATAAGAAAACAGGAGCTGAGGGAAAGCATGGGTCAATTTAAATATAGCAATGTGAATATTTGGCGTGTTCTGTACTTTAAGCCGCAGCAGATATGCACGCATACATTTGCAGAAGTTCACAGAGTCTTCTTGAGAAGCAGATTATGGGCTGTTACAGTAGGTCATCGTTTCTGTGCTTATTTAGCTGTGTCCTGTGGCTTGTGGCTTGGAGTGGAAGCACTGGACAGTTTGGCTGGTGGCCGCGCAGAGTTTAAAATCCAGTCCAGGGGGTTAGAGAAAGAAAGAAAGAAAAAAAGAAAGAAAGAAAGAAAGAAAGTCACAGACTCACTGACAAATCAGCTCGTTTATCAGCAGATATACGACAAGACTCATTACAGTTTGACCACATGGTGCGTTGAGGTTTGTACAAGTGTAGCGTCAGTTCTTCTCTGTCCGTGATCACGTCTACACAACATTTCACTTCCACACTCACCTCTACAACCCACGTGCCATGAAACACACAACAGCAACACCTAACCAACAGTACACATGCACATTAGACAACAATAACTGTAACGGATGAGGACATCAGCATCAACCACTCTAGGACTGGGAAGAGGTCCAACTGGTTCAGCGACAGAAGTTCTTCTTAACACTATCGGGTTAAATTTAGGGCTGGGCAAGTTAACTCGTTTCAATGGAGTTAACTCGAGTTAACTCAAGTGATGAGTTAACTCGATTAATTATTTTATCTCGCATTCACTCAGGTTTGATTATTTATTGTTTTATTGTGAAAGTCAGGCTTTTATTTTGTGAAAGTCTGTTGCTGACTGCTGCAGAACAGGAAAAAAGAAAATAATTGGCGGATAAACAATCGAGTTAACTCATCACTTGAGTTAACTTGCCCAGCCCTAGTTAAATTAAATATTAAATAAAAGCCTCAACACATTCACTCCAAAGTCTTTGAGCAGTGATGCCTCATGTCTTTGATATTTAACTTTGATGTTTCCTCCCGTCTTCCTGTAATCATCCTGATCGGTTTGTCTCCGGCTGCATCCAGGACGTTTCTGAGTCTATTTCTGTTCCGGACTATTTTTGTCTTTTGACTTATCAGACATCAGAGAGTTGATTTCGCTCGCGTCAGGAGAGAGAGAGAGAAAGTGGAGAGCCACAGTTCACCCAAAAGACTGATTTAAATATTCTGCTTCTGATTTTATTAGATCCACACAGTCTGATTATAGAAACTAAGAGAAAATAGCTGTTTGTGATACTGACTGATTAAAATCCTTATTAATATCTGGACGGTTTCTATTCTCAGATGTGTCTTAAAAAATACACAAACACATCAGTGTAAATAGGCCGCGACACATAAACTGTTTTTGACGCTTTCTAATTCGTGAACAAAGTTATTAGTCACTGTTCCATCTGTGGACTCAACACTATGAGTCATGGGGGATGTTTGAAAACCTGTTGGACGAAAAGCAGCGGGATTCACAAAATGATGTCACTCGTGGTTTGTTTTCAGCGACTTGCTGATCTCTAGTCAAACAGGATATTATAGTTCTATATAGACATTTAACATTTAATTGTTTTCTGGCTAATTCTATTGTGATGAAATTTAGTTAAAAAAAGAAAAGGTGATGAGGAAAGAGATTGAGATGAAACCGTTTCCGATTAGTTTGAACTAATTCAGACTTTGACAGAACGTTTGAGAGTTTTACATTTTTTTTTTTTTTACCTTTTATAAAGTGATTATTTGTGGGTTTTGTGCTTTGATGTTAAATCGAGAGACGAATATGTCACCACTGGAACTCTTTGTGTCTCTTTAAATACATTGGTAGTCAGGGCTTCCCCCAGAAAACTTGCTAAGCCTGGTGGTAGGGCTGCTAGAAGGCACCCGCGGGGGGGGGGGGGGGTTGAGTCGGATTTTGAGCTGGACACCATTGTTTCTTATACTCTAAACATGTTGCACTTTGTTTAATATGCACACCTAACTTTTTTATTTTGATAAGGGGTTAAATAGAAACTTTGATATCTTTTTGAGTTGCACTGCTGACTTTTCTTATAAGCCCTCTTTTTTATTTATTTTTATCACGTTGGAGTTGCTAGTTTAAACCTACAGTTTTGCACTTTAATATTTGAGCCTTTGTTTACATTTTGTTTTGTGCTGCATCAACATAGCAGTCAGGCCTCTTATTTCAGAAACAATGAACCGTAACAGTTAGGTTACCAATAAAAGGTTAGCCTACTACTTCTTTGCTTTCAGCCAGCTACTCAAACAGACAAGCAACAAAATAACAAACAAACAAAATACACAGGCAAGTGTCGGCCTACTTTGAAATAAATTAAACAAAGAACTTCGTAGGGCTATTTGAGTCCTCATATTTGTGGAAAATGTATGAAATAAGAAGTACCCTATTTTTAAATAAATAAAACCAAATAGCTGCAGCCTAATAGTGTAACGGACTAGGTTTATGTTTATGTTTGGTTTTGACTTATGTTCAGTAAAACACTGTGTTGAAGGAGCGCTCTGATGTCTGAGGGTCAGTGAAGGGGACGTATGTTCAGTAAAACACTGTGTTGAAGGAGCGTTCTGATGTCTGAGGGTCAGTGAAGGCAACGTATGTTCAGTAAAACACTGTGTTGAAGGAGCGTTCTGATGTCCGAGAGTCAGTGAAGGCGTCTGGGTGGGACATGTGACTGTTTGGACCAATAGGATGGTTGCTTGGGGATCGGGGCTCAATGAGGAAGTGAAGTGTTGTTGATGTGCGCGAGTGACGGATTTTTTTTTTTTTTTTAAATAAAAAAAACATGCGACGCTTAGCCTGGCGGGGGGGGGGGGGGGAAGCCTAGCGGCCCCACCAGGCCTATACAGCACTGGGGGAAACCCTGCTTTGTGTCTCTTTAAATACATTGGTAGTTATTTCCTTGTGTTCTGGGACTGAGCCCCAGTGTTTTCGTCTGTCTCACACATTCTGAGCAACTGGACACATTAGTTGCTTGGTTAGCCCTCTCTTTTCATTCTTCTGACCTATCGGTACCTTCAAGTAATCATTATTTGAAGCCCTACCCTCGAATATCTACGTGAAAAAGTTTGCTTCACGTCTCTGTGGTTGTGTCTCTGCCTCCCGTCTCTGTGGTTGTGTCTCTGCCTCACGTCTCTGTGGTTGTGTCTCTGTGGTTGTGTCTCTGTGGTTGTGTCTCTGTGGTTGTGTCTCTGCCTCACGTCTCTGTGGTTGTGTCTCTGCCTCACGTCTCTGTGGTTGTGTCTCTGCCTCACGTCTCTGTGGTTGTGTCTCTGTGGTTGTGTCTCTGTGGTTGTGTCTCTGCCTCACGTCTCTGTTGTTGTGTCTCTGCCTCACGTCTCTGTGGTTGTGTCTCTGTGGTTGTGTCTCTGTGGTTATGTCTCTGTGGTTGTGTCTCTGTGGTTGTGTCTCTGTGGTTGTGTCTCTGCCTCACGTCTCTGTGGTTGTGTCTCTGCCTCACGTCTCTGTGGTTGTGTCTCTGCCTCACGTCTCTGTGGTTGTGTCTCTGCCTCACGTCTCTGTGGTTGTGTCTCTGCCTCACGTCTCTGTGGTTGTGTCTCTGTGGTTGTGTCTCTGTGGATGTGTCTCTGCCTCCCGTCTCTGTGGTTGTGTCTCTGCCTCACGTCTCTGTGGTTGTGTCTCTGTGGTTGTGTCTCTGTGGATGTGTCTCTGCCTCACGTCTCTGTGGTTGTGTCTCTGCCTCACGTCTCTGTGGTTGTGTCTCTGTCTCACGTCTCTGTGGTTGTGTCTCTGCAGGCAGCTGAAGAAGCTGAGCGAGGACAGTCTCACCAAGCAGCCGGAGGAAGTGTTCGACGTGCTGGAGAAGCTGGGTGAAGGGTGAGTCGTCACGGAAACACCACGCCGCCCCGACAGACGGGTTTCCACACCTCCGTCTGCGGGTCTTTGTCGTTTTGAATCAACCTTTTTCTTTCCATTTTCTCTCCTCCGCTCGTTCTCTATCGGCCCCTCCACCTCTCTCTGCCCTATCTTCCTCCTCGCTGTTGACGTGAAGCTCCTCCCCCCCTACCATCAACATAAACATTGCCTCTTCATTTCCTGTGTCTCAACACACTTCCTGTTCTGAGCGGCTGATTGACACTGTGTGTGTGTGTGTGTGTGTGTGTGTGTGTGTGTGTGTGTGTGTGTGTGTGTGTGTGTGTGTGTGTGTGTGTGTGTGTGTGATTCTTACTTTTTTTTTTGTTCATTTTATCTTGACTGTAACACAATCCTCAGCCACCACTGGTGTTTAATGTGACTAAACTACACACCAGTTGTGTGTTAAGTTGTTCAGTGTTTTCTGCCTTTTTATTGATTCAAGCAGGTCAGATAAAATACAGATGTGTGAAAATGAACAAAACCAAAGAGGAAATAATGACACCTGACAACAAAATTGTGTTCACCACACATCTTGTCGTCTATGTGAACACGTGGCTGAATATTTCATTTGATTTGTGTTGCTTTTGTGAAATTACAGAAAATATGATTAAAACTCAGATATTTACAGCTGCTGTCTAACAAAAACACACTTTTGATCTCACAGCCATACTTTTGACCCCTGAGCAGGTTTGGTTGGTCACGTCCTCACTCAAAGGTCACACATGAATCCTCTGTGTCTGTGCAGGTCCTACGGCTGTGTGTTTAAAGCCAATTACAAGGAGACGGGGGAGATCGTGGCCATCAAACAGGTTCCTGTGGAGTCGGATCTTCAGGAGATAATCAAGGAAATATCCATCATGCAGCAGTGTAACAGGTACTATTGTGAACTACAGATGTCCTTAATCTCACATAATGCTTTTGCTGCTAAAGATTTGGGTTCTTGTATATTATTTTTTATTCTTTAGATTCCAATTTATATGACTTTCGTATATGTTTGATCACGTGTTATTCAGGCCGATTTAAAACTCGCCAGGTTTATCTATTTTTGTCCAGAATGAGCTGTTAATGGTTTGAACTTCAAACTGTTTGTTATCAGGTTTGATTCTTGACATCCTCCGCTCCTCCAGACCCAAAGACTGCTGTCACAAAACTTTTGAGGGGAAACGGCAATAGTGCCATTTGTTTATGAAAGATTTAATATCACACAGTCATTAGTAATAATAATACAAGTTTTCGTAAAAGTCTTAATTTGTCACTTTGTACCAAACTATGACTGTTGTTTCATCTTCAGGACGGCAGAATGTTTCTAACTAAAAACATTTCAAACAAGTTGAAATTGAAAGAAGTGACTGCAACTTTCTGTAATGTGTGTGTCTGTGTGTGTCTGTGTGTGTGTGTGTGTGTGTGTGTCCAGTCCACATGTAGTGCGTTACTATGGCAGCTACTTCAAGAACAGTGACCTGTGGATCGTCATGGAATACTGTGGAGCCGGATCAGTTTCTGATATCATTAGAATACGCAACAAGACGGTAATGTAATACTCAAAGACACACACACACACACAGTTTACATAGTGTGTGTAATTGTTACTGCATTGCATTTTCTTTATGTGTCTACATGTAGCAGCATAAAGACACAACGATTGTTGTGGCTGATGTATTTTACCTTCTGTGTGTGTAGATGACAGAAGAAGAGATCGCCGCCATCCTGCAGGCGACTCTGAAGGGTTTGGAGTATCTTCACTTCATGAGAAAGATCCACAGAGACATTAAAGCAGGAAACATCCTGCTGAACTCGGAGGGTCAGGCCAAACTGGCCGACTTCGGTGTAGCCGGGCAACTCACGGTAAGAAAACAAGGATCAAATAAATAAATGTGCCCGTAAAGTACACCTCATTAACGAGAGAATATGATGGCTACACGAGAAGGTACATGAGCAGAGTGCAGTGGCACAGAGGGATTGCACCATTGGTTTTCTGTTTATTAGAAAACTATTAATTACTATTTTTGGCGACTTTGTTAATGGGAATATAAACGGATACCGTACACCAAAGTGTTCTGTTTTGCCCCATTTTACTTAAAGACAGACATGAGCAATTCAATAGAGAATGAATTGACAATTATCTCAATCAATTCCTCACATTACCCAGTGTTCATGTTTGACTCCAGTAGGAAGTAGCATCTCACCATTCAGGCTCAGTAGCTTCTGGAAGTAGTGCAGGGTCTCTTCATCAAACTTCACATTGAGCTGTCCGGCCTCCGCTCTCTCTCCTCAGGACACCATGGCGAAGAGGAACACGGTCATCGGCACACCGTTCTGGATGGCTCCAGAGGTTATACAGGAGATCGGCTACAACTGCGTGGCTGACATTTGGTCTCTGGGGATCACAGCGATAGAGATGGCCGAGGGGAAGCCGCCCTATGCTGACATTCACCCAATGAGGGTGAGGGAGTGTGTCTTCTGTCTGTGTGTTTGTTTAAAGGCGATGGAACGACTGAAAAAGAGTGAATATCAGGATTAACGATTGAATGTAAAAGAGTTTAATGAATTGAGTTCCTGTGTACTGAATTGTATTTCCTCCTCCAGGCCATCTTCATGATTCCCACCAACCCTCCTCCAACGTTTCGGAACCTGGATCTGTGGTCGCCGGCATTTCAAGAGTTTGTTGGCCAGTGTTTGGTGAAAAACCCAGAACACAGGGCGACGGCCACTCAGCTGTTACAGGTTACTCTACGTCCCTGCTGAATTATCTTTGCTAAGAGAGCATGAAGTAGCATTTGTAAGGGAATGATTGATCAGATACAGATGATACATTTAGATCAAATATAAACCTTTTACGTGACTGAACACATACTAATCTTAACTTTTCAAGAGCTTCTGGTGATAAAGGTCGACGACAGTGTGGATTTGGTTTAAACAACAACACTGAGCTTTCCGCAGCAGAGTTTATTCGTCATGTTCGTGTTGTTGTGAAGGAGTCTGACCTCCTGCTGCGTCCGTCATATGAGAAACACAAACTCTATTTTACAGACACTTTCCAGAGTTTATGTCTGAAAACAGCTCATGTAAGAGCCATTCAAATAGAATTGCTCATATCAGAGTGATTCTATTTGCTAAAACATGCAGGATCATCCCTCTTCTCATCAGTCCTTTCTCTCTCCTCCTTCAGCATACGTTTATCAAGTCGGCCAAGCCCAGCTCCATCCTCAGAGCCCTGATCACAGACGCCATGGAGATCAAACAGAAGAGACAGGAGGAGGAAGAGCAGAGAGAGCTGGACGCAGAAGACGACGACAATTCGGTAAAGACACGAAGGATCATGAAGTTATAGTGAAGGCAGGAGAGGTCGGGTCAACCTTCCCAGATGTCAACAATCAATCCTCTTGAAAGGAGCCTTGGCTTTCTGCCTGTGTTTCAGGATGAGGACGAGGTGGACCAGGGGACGATGGTGCGGGCCGGCTCGGGAGACTCTGGAACCATCCGGTCCACGGGCTCATCAGTGGGCTCGCTGGGCAGCACGGCCCGGACCATGATCGAACACGACGACGGGACCATGCAGTCCCAGCTGGGAACCATGGTCATCAACTCTGAGGATGAGGACGAGGAAGATGCTGGTACAATGAAAAGTAAGTTAAAATGCATTGTCCAACTTTATTCACTGATTATGTTCTCAACAAACTGTCACCAACGTGATGGCAAAGCATCCTTCACAAATGGGCCTGTACATGTGCAGAGTCATGATGACAGGCCAGGATTATGATGACTCTGTTTCCCCACGGAACAGAAGAGGTGAAGATAAGGAACAGATCATTATGTAAAATCAAAGTTAGGAGATAATGGTTTGGTCTCTAATTCAGTTTCCTCCTTATTACCTGAAGAGAAACAAAGATTCAAGGATTCATGACAAACGTTGGAGTGCTGCTGTCTCTTGTTCCTCCAGTAGAGGGCAGAGTGGGACCACCAGACAGACTGAGTCCCCTGACTTACCTGTGAACCCTGTGTGTGTGTCCTTGGGTGTGTGTGTGTGTGTACAGGATCTGCCTCCTTCGACTATGACAAAGCTTCAGTTTCACTCTTAAAGTTTCTCTTTTACTGTCAGGGAGCGTTTGTGAGTTGTCAATAATCACTAAATTTACTGACGTAGGTATTTAATTTAATTCATTGTCGTCTTACGTGACCTTAGACTGGACTTGCCTGGGCAGATGATGACCCAGCAGATCCTCTTTCTGCAGTGGGTGCATTGGGTTTGTGCTGTGGTGTCATTCAAGGAGAGATGCGATCGTGCCGCAGGATTCTGTTGGAAGTGTTTTTATTTATTATCGCCGTGTGGGAGTAGTAAGCGTTGGATGTATCGGAGGTTTTGGAAGGAGTCTCAATAAGAGCTGGACTCTGTTCTTCGGTGCTGGCAGCCTGTGGGTGTGTTGGGTTCTGTGTTTGTTTTTATACGCTAAGAATTAACCTCAGTGAGCAGCTCCAGCAAACTGCCTCTGTGTGTCTGTGTGTGACCTCAGTGTTTTACGATTTACTTTATCGTCCACCTGAGTTAAAGTTTGTTTTTAGCTTCTCCCACGACACAATAACAAATCCATACCCTACACAAACATCTGACAATTAGCAGCTTGTTTACAGGAATACCAGAGAGTTAATCTTATAAAAGCAGCAGTGTTCCCTGATGCAGTCGCTCTGTGCTCTCGGCCTGTGTGCGATGGATTTCTTCCACACGTTCTTGTTGACCTGTGGGCAGCTCAGACTCTGAGTGTGGTGGGTGTGATGCATCTGCGGTTTGTGTGTTCATCCTTCCTGTGCACAGCTCGGTCAGATATCCTGTTGGGTAGTTTTTGTGTCTTGCCTCTCACCTTCCCTGCACCGTTCACACGTCTGCAGAGCTTGTTTTATGTGTCGTTCTCTCACGTTACCGCACCCAGCTGTTCTGTGGAACGAGAAGATGCTTTCTACAATCCTCCCGTTTGCTATTTAAAGCACGTGTCAGCTTCCTGATCAAACCCAGGCGCCGGTTCGCTCTCTTTGAGTTCTCATCAGAACAAGGCTTCTGTGGAAGATTACATCACTACATCACAACTCCTACACCACATCTCATGAGATGTTCGCTCAAGCCAAAGACGTGTGGCAGCGTTTACAGCAGCCGACTGGGATAAGGAGCACTATGATGGTCACTGGGGTAATTTCCCAGCATGCATAGCGCTGCTGAAGCTGTCAGAAGGAACTGGAATTTAACCACAGGACAGTGAAGCGTCTGCAGAGTGTCATCAGTGAATGACATGTAATGACTTACAATGCAGAACCTGGTGTGTGTCCATCTGGTTGTTGATTTTATTTCCCATGAACTTCCCTCTAGCTTTGTATTAACAGGCACATTAACACAAAATTGTGTTGTTTATCCCGTGTGAGAAACTCTGATAGGTCGATGTTGTACAAGAGTCGAACTTGTCCACCAGCCTCAGCAATGTGAGCACAAGATGAGATCATACACGTGACCAGGATCCTTAACCTGTCCTAAGAGCAGCACATTGAGGGGAGCAGGTCTGAAAGGGCAACACACACGCACACACACACACACACACACACACACACACACACACACACACACACACACACACACACACACACACACACACACACACACACACACACACACACACACACACCCACTCTGTCTCCAGCCTGATGTCCTGCTATTAGGTTAGCATAGATCTCCACTGCGAGCAGTTTAAACTGCATTAACACTGGAACATTTAGAATTTATAACTGCATTAGTATCCTTGTATCCTCCAGTTGTGTGTTTGTGAGAGTGTGTATATCTCTGTGCTGTTTCGTACAAAGTTGTGTGTGTCCCAAACTAATTGACTTGATTGTCCAAAGCTGAAGAATCAAGACAAAGTATTAGATCAGAAATTGATCCTGTCTGAATGTTTCAGAATGATAAAAAGCCTTTTAATTTACACTGATTAGCCACTAAGCCTCAGCCACTAGAGTCTGTGTTAGAAACCTCCGTCAGGCCCAGGCCGGCTCGGGTCCCGCCTCTTTCCTTCGTGTACCATCACCATTCTGAGGGGCTGTTTGCTTTCATTTGATTTAAAAAAGGTATTAATTTCCTCAATGTTTCATAATTTTCCTCAGAAGCCGCTGGGACTCATGGTCAGCACAGCAGCTCCTCACCAGCACTGCCCCAGAAATACAGTTCAGAAATCGGAGCACAGATAAATAAGAAGATTAAGATCTTTGTGAAATGCTCCTTTTGAATTCATGAAGGGTCTCTGATAAAATTGCTCTGTGTCCATGTCGAGATGTTTTCGACGGCAGCTGCTTCTTCACATATCCAGTCGCAGGCTCTGTCTGGCTGCTGCTGAAAAGCAACCGAATGATTTGACGTCTGATCACAAGAGAACGAGAGGATCGTCTCTTTTTAGAATATCAGTTCAGACACTTATTGCAGATGAGCTCCTGAGATATTTTAAGGACTAAATTTGAATATTTATTTTTTTTGCTTTCTCCAAGAATAAGACAGAATCCAAAGCACAGACACACAAAACTTCACCACAAGATAAATAAGCATGATCATGACATCAAGTTTAAATCCACACACTGCAGGATTTGCTCTTGGCTTCAGTCTTCGAGGTGAGGTGCATTCTGAGCCCCCCCCCCACCCCCCCCACCCCTGTGTACAGCTGTGACAGAGAGGAAACTGGCAACCTGAGAAGCCAAAGAGCCGGGTCGGGTGTGGCAGTACGCGTTTGCACATCCACTGCACTCAACTCAGAGGAGAACATTAAAGCATATAATCTAACAAGCTAACGCAGCAAGCAAGAAGCTGATGCAGTTATCTTTGAGCGCGACGTGTATCGAATCCCATGGAAAGGTTTGTCTAACTTGATAAGCCCTCTGTTGAGATGTGTTTACCTTCTGATGATAAACGAGTGCGTCGACATCATGACATACAGACAACGTCGAGCAGAGCAAGACAAAAGAAAACGGTCCAATAACAACAACGCCACTTCAACATCTGTCCTGCGGCCTCTTGAAGCTCTCGCCAACAAGTTGAGTTTGCTCTTCATCTTCCACTTCTACGTCCTCAGTGGCTCCGTCATGACATCCAGGCTGAGACCCTGAAACTCGCTGCAAGCTGCTGGTGTGTTTACCATCAAAATGTCTTTAGCTGCAGCCGACATTCGGAAGTGAGGTGGTTCAAACTTTCCATCTGTTGGTTGAAGTGCACGCAGATGGAACCATTATGTTGACTTAAATAAATTATTTAAATCACGGCTCTCAGTGTTCTCTGATCCTCCGATGCTTAAACGCTCAGTGAATGCAGCCATTACAGCGTCTTTAGCGTTACGTCTTCCTCTATAGTAACGTTCAACAACAAACAGCACAGGGAACTATATTCACACTTAGAATAAACGCAGCAGTGCATTTCCTAAAAGCCTCTCCATAGGAGTTCTAGTTAAAATGATTTAATGCCCGTCTACCTGCTCGGCTCTCTGCACTCTATTAAAGTTTAATTTAGTTTTGGGAAGTTGCAGGAGCAGATGGCAGCTCTCTCTCTCTCTCTGGAGTCCACTCTGCTTTGGCCTTCACCTTGAATTCAAACGTGTGGTTCTCAGCTCGGTTTGGAGGCTGTAGCACGTGTGAGAGTGTGTGGGCCGAAGAAAGCATCAACACCACTGTGGTTAGAGACTTAAAACCCAATGAGGCCGATAACAAAGCCATGTTTATGAATTTAGCTTTCCTCTGGTTGAAGGATGTCAAACACCTCATTTGTTTTCAACTGTTGTTAAAGCCCAACACATGTGAACGTCCTCCCAGCAACAGCCTGCAGCCAAAGGTATAAATCCAGGTAGAAATGTTCAGAAGGACTCGAGGATGAACTGATGAGAGGAAATAATTCTGCTTTCAAAACTGTACTTTTGAGAAGTAGAGTCATTCTCTTTTTTGACTTCTGTAGAAACATCACTAGGATTACTTGATATTCAATTTCTGCCAAAAGATCCCTTTCTCCTGAATTTTACTCGCTGGATCTTTCAACCTGGAAAGTTTTACAAAGCTCCACCAAGATAAAAAACAACAACTTTTCTACTTTTTAATTCAAAGTAAACCCAGACATGTCCACTTCCTGCTGCGCTGTGAGCACCGGGAGGTGATTAATGATCAGACTGGTCAGAGCAGAAGGAACAAAAATAATGGGCCCGTCTGTGGGCGACAAACATTAACGACTGAACTCTTTTTATTTCTGTCTTTTTGTTATTTTGATAGTTAGTTTGTTTAGTTGTTTTGGGGGTTCAGCTGATCTGAGTGGATCTGGGTAAACGGACAGATTCTCCAAACCTTCCAGTGAATCAGCCGCTCCCAGTAACAAACGTCTGTCTAACTGTGGTCAGCACGTGGAGAAGTGATGACGAAATCTATTTGTTAAGAAAAGATTTGTAGGTGCGGCATGAGCTCATTAAATTAAATACTAAATTTAACATGTCTTGTAAATGTTGGTGCATCTCTCATCTCCCATGGACTCACTCTGACGTTTACGTGATCATTTTACCAGGGGGCTGGTTTGAGAAGTTTCAGATAATTTGCGAACATTTACATTTTCACACACAGCCTTCTAAGACTTGAGTTCATGTCTATAAGCAGCTGCAGTTGCACAGAAACTGGATTAAGGCCAAGATGCCGATTTCGCGATCGATGCTTTCTTTGAGAATCTCCCCAAAAATATAATTTATTTAAAATGTGTAAGATGGATGTTATGAAACATGAAAACTTGACCAGAATCATGTACAGTCAGAGAGAATAAGTGCTTCTGCTCTTCGTCAGAGACCTCGTGAGTCAGAGCACTCAACTCTGATGTGTCAGGCTGAAGTTTTAAGTGAAAAATCATGTTTCTAAACTTTGCGAGATGTGTGAGCACATTTAAATCGGTTCTCCTCCGACTCATCCTCATGTTGTTGGTTTCTGACGAAGCTTGTTTGAGCAGATGCTGTGTTAAAGCTTCTTCCATTGAGTTACGCAACAGACAGATTAGCAGAAAGAAAGAAGGACACTTTCCACACTCCCTTTCCTCATGGTTGTGTTTGGTCAATCATCTCACTTGAGGAGATAGTGTGTTCAATGATGAGCAGGTGTGGACGACTGCCGAGGTGTTTCAGGAGCTTCAGTGTTTTCTTTGCAGGAGAGAAGCTCCCTTTACCACAGACTTCTGGATTTATAACTTTGCGGAACTTTTACATTCCCAGAAAACCTTTTATATCACACTCAAGGAAAGAAACACTGAAAAACCATCATATGTCTCCTTTAATAACTTCATGGGCTCAGTAACTCTGAACTGCGAGGACGGCTTGGATTCAGCTGTGATACCAAATCATCTCCGTAAACTCACAACACATGACAGTATATAAATATATAATAAAAACATCTACATCCAGAAGCACAAAAAGATAAGACGGAAGAAACATCGCTCACTAGGCTACGGGCCTCCACATGGGGTTGTCATAGCAACCAACAAAGCACAGCGGGTCACAATTTATCGGAACGTGAAGCACAGCTGGAAAGAGACTGAGCGGTCGGATAATTGGTCCAGTTTCAGCAGATACCAAACTGAAATCAAACACACATCAGGTCATGGATTTGTTTTTTTTTAAAGTCCGACCTTTCATCTGATTATGTTGAAAAAACGGAGTCGGGTTTCCTGAAAAACTCGAACCTCTGAGGTCCGCGATCCTCATTGAAGGAGAAATGAGGATTCAACAGCCATTAGTGTTGTTATTTCTTTACTTTCCAGTCATCAGGGTACTAGATTTAAAATAATGAAGCCGGAGAAGCTTCACATATTCTCCGAATCTAAAGCTGACATCAGAAAACTGAAAAACATCCCTTCAGGGTTTGAGTTGTTCAGACTTTGTTGTTTGACCAAGACCCAGAAATCTCTGTGTGTCACGTACCTCAGGAGCCGTTGGTGCGATTTGGACACATTCAATATTAATAAAATGTCAATAAACAGGCAACCGCGAGTATTAGCGGCGCCTGGGACTCATGAACGTTCCCGCCCCAATACAGAAACATACAGTGTGCTAATCCAATACCAGTGCATTTAACATAATAACATACTTTCACAGCTTTATACTCACCCTGTATGGAAGGGATGATTGCCGTCTTGAATACAGTACAGGTCGACATTTTACTTGCGGGACTTTCCAGAGAGAAATATTCAATATTTGTAAACGGTGCATCACCAGGATTCCCTTTCTTATCCTCTGCTCTAAAAGCACAACTTGCCAGTGACAGTGCAGCACAAAGCGCTGAGGGAAAAAAAGTGATTTCTGGGAAAGATATACATATATATATATATATATACATATTCTTGAAAGACGTGGTAAAAGATCAGTTCATAGATTCACGTACTCTGCACTATTGGAGGCATTTCTGATGCTGATATCCAAACATCTCATTTTAGAGTTGAAACCTCTCACGTTTATGTAAGTCTGACATTCTGAGGGAAGGAAAGGCCTCAGTAAGGAGAGGAATAAATAGACCACAGGACAGAAGGGTTAACCCAGGACGGCGTTCAACACCAGAGTTTCATAAAATACTGAAACACGGAGACTATTGCAGCCGATCGCAGTGGCCCAACTCTTTTAGACACATTCTGTTGGCGTTTCCTTAAATATGTCTTGCGTAGACATGTGTGTTTTAGGGCATTCAGCTAAAGATACCAGGCTGCACCCCAAGGATATTATAAGATTCTCTGAATTAGCAGCTGCGGCTCAGCGCCAGAGGCCCGAGTATCAACCCTGATAAATGTGGCATCATGGATGACATTTTCACTTCCTGGTTTCTCTGAGATTCAGCCACAAGGCCGGGGACATGTCGGATCATAACAACAGGTTTGAGATTGACTCCTCCAGCTGCTGGATTCTGTATTTTATTCTGTAGTGAACAAACAGAAGAGATGCTGATCATTTTGAAACGATATAGATTTGTTTAAATCTCGAGAGAAGCAACGTAAACGCTACACAACCTGCCGGTTCCTCTCCGAGTCACAAGCCTTATTCCAGTAAATGTCCATTTATATAACCTGATCATTGGACATAAATTCATTTTAAGTGCACACATGAACTCTAATTCCCTCCTGGTATGACATCAGATTTCCCTGCATCCAGGAGACTTTACTGTCAGATTAGAACGAGACTGAAGGAAGAAAGATAGCGCTGCTCTGTAAACCTGAAGGATCTCAAGTTTCTTCCTCAGTGAAGCTGTAGAATCTGAGCCGTGTTCCCCCCGTCCACAGTGTGGCCGTCTGAGACCGATCTCAGGCGTGTACGATCTCAGGCGTGTGCGTCCTGTGGCGATGGAAACTGCCGCCGCTGTAACACCACGACAGCTTATTAACGCCGTGAATCAGAGGGAACTACTCTCATTGATTTGCTCTACTCACGGACCCTTCTGGGTAGAATCCACGATGCAGAGAGTTTGTCCAGTGAAGCAGCTTCGTCTCTGCACCTCCACACACCCATAACCCCCCCCACCCACACACACACACACACACATACACACATACACACACACACACACACACACACACACACACATACACACATACACACACACACACACACACACACGTTCCCCTCCACTGGCTGCATTGTTGGCTGCATTTTTTATTTAGTGACTCTGCAGTGATCCCACAGTGTTCGAGAGAGAAAACTATATTTCAGTGTTTACTTTGTGCTGCAGCTACGAGGCGCCTTCACAAATCATGTTCATGTTTGGAAATAGCTTTTGTGAAACTCTGCAGGAAATCCTATTTCTTGCGCTCGTTTAATTTACAAAGTGAACAACTGCTGTTCATCAATTTTTTGAATTTTCATTCACAAAAACCTGTTTGTGCTCATATACATCTTAAAAACAGTGCAGTCATTTTTGATTATTATTATTGTTATTTTTAATATTGATTAAAGCGACCTAACCGTTGTGAAAGATAGTTTTTAACTCAGAATCAGAATCAGAATTCTTTTATTTGCCAGGTATGTTTGCACATACAGGAAATTGCCTTGGTGTCATTGGTGCACTACTTTTGTAAAAAAAAAACAACAATAAAATAAATGAATGTTATCAAAAGAAGCTCCTCATAACGCTTGTGGATTTGAAACATTAACTGAAAGCCATTTTTGAGAAACTGTTCACAGATGTGTCAGTGTTCATAAGCAGTCTGTATTTCATTGATTGAGCCGGATGGAAGAGGAAGCTGTCGGCCAAAGCAGCTTTTAGAGTGATTGGAAAGTTAATTTCTGTTCACTGAGGGTGTTTGATTGGCTTTTGACTCTCGGATGTTTAACTTCTCGTGTGTGATTAGTTCTTTACCGAGAAACCACGTACAACCGACTCGACGGTTAAGTCAGGCCGACTTCCTCCTGCCAGGTCACCAGTTGGAGCTCGTGTAGCATCGGGCTCTGCTTCAGTGGCCCTGGGTCTTCTGTTTGAGTTGATATACAAGAGAATACAGTGTGTACAGTGTGTTATGATTGTGTTTAACTACGAATGTGCTCACTGTCAATCAGCTGCGAGGAAGTAACCGTGGGTTCTGTTTCACAGGGCGAGATGAGACCATGCAGCCGGCCAAGCCGTCCTTCCTCGAGTACTTTGAGCAGAAAGAGAAGGAGGCCAACAGTCACAACGACGCAGGAGGAGGACGAGGAGACAACAACGCAGACAACCGCAAGCTGCCCGGGGAAGGAGACCTCGAAGTGGTGAGTTATAAGAAGCATGTGTCACAGCAGTTCAACTGTGGCCCACAAACACTGTGTGGCTGGTTCCTCATTCAGGAGGTGGCTGCTGCATTGGAGATAATTCCTGGTCAACAGTTCTAAAGTCACGTTTCAGTGTTGATGAGGTTTAAAGCAAATCCAAGTCAAAAACTATTAATAATGGAGCGTTGTGATAGTTTGTTGTTGGTGTGATTTCCCGCTGTTACCTCTGATCAGTGTGTAGATTGAAGACTGAACTGTGAGATGTAGAAACAACAACCTGCAGAGCTGCTTTTACGTCTGTTTTCTCTTAGTTTGAGTCACAAATATTCAGAGTTAAGTCGATTCTACCTCAGGACGCTTCGGGCCTCATTTATAATTGTTGCGTACGTATCTTTCAGACCCTGTTTTGTGTGTTCGCCACTTCTCTCGCAAATGTTGGGATGTATACAAACAAACATGAAGGGAGAATGTACGCACAATTTAACCCACATTTTCCTAAGTGAACATAAAACATGTTGAGCCAAAAGATTTCTAAATATAGAAACATGAACTAAATATTTCTTAACCCTCCAGGTAATTTCAGGTATTTACTTAAAGTTTGTGATTTTCGGCTGCAAAAGTTAATAAATGTTCTACATAATTTATATTCTATGTTCGAGTTTGGTGCCGCCTGCGGGAAGTCCGTTTTCAGGTGGTTTAATAATGTATATTTTTTTATAGGTCTTTTTTACATCAGTAATTTCATTGGTATATTCCCTTCAGTTCTGTTAATATAACTTGTGGGTTTGACGGACTCGACTGGATAAACTCACCTCTCTAAGTCCTGAGAGCCTTTGAGCGTCCGGGCCGCTGCAGCGAACGCCGAGGCGTCAGTCTCGCTCCGGGACGTTTAAACAGGACAAATAGCTGCTGCTGGAATTAAATATTAATTATGTGACCTTTTTAAAAAGGAGGTGGTTTCTTTCAGCAGACCACAGAGCTGCCTGCTCGGCTTCAGATATTCAGAGCACACCAACGGTTGTGATTATTAAAAAGGAACAAAAGTAGATTTCTCCACTAATACTCATCAGCAGCAGTGAAATGTTGAAGTATTTTACCAAAGGTGTTGTGTACCAGGGTGATGTGTGCATGTGTGTGTTCTCTGTGTGTAGTGTGTTACACAAAAACCTATTGAGACGCAGATATGTGCCGGAGTGCATTAGAAGACGTTACGCTAACTGACGATGACACAGAACCGCTGACTCATCGCGGTTTTCACTCTCGTTGTCCTGGATCGTTGATACTTGAAGAATTCAGAGAGACACGCCCACACACACACACGTCGGTTTAGTCGGAGCATTTCATCTTGTTGTGTCACCTTGAGACTTACATATAGATTAGTGAATATAAGCAATGTGCGTTATGATTATTGTAATTCTATAACAACACTGTCATGCTCATCCATCAGGTTGATCCAGGATCAAGGGATGAATCAATCTCTGCCTAAGATCAGTTACGGTTTGATCATCGAAACTTTACAAAATACTGAAGCCATCGATCATAATTCTTTTTCAAGCTCTATTTTTTCACTGCTTAACAAATGACTAAAGAGTCATTGTAAAAGATTAGGCCGTCATAGTCTCATTAAACTTTATGGACAAAACGAGGGATGAGTCTTATCCAGCTCCTCACCTGGATTGAAAGAAAGAATCAATGATGAAATGAGAAATGAAAGATTTCACAGGATTCCCATGTATCCTGGGAAACCTGGAAATGCTTTTACCACCTGTAATTGAGACACTTTATCACACAGCCTGCGTCATTTGAAAACACTTTTTTTATATCGAGGCGTTTCGACCAATTTCTAGTCCTGCCTTGTCAGGAAAACCTCCGATGGGCAGAGACACCAGGTGATAGCCTCTAAGAAAATACATAAAACACATCTCCGTGCCTTACTGCAACATTTAGAGTTCGTGGCACTGAGAATAGAATCACACATGAGTTTTTGAATTTCAAATGTGAGGATGAAACGTCTCGTTTCTTCTTGAGCCTGAAGACGTCGTGGTGGCTTGTTGACGGCGTCGTGTTAATTTTAGATCCGTCTACTTTGCTATTTTTATACTTTGCTGCTGGATGTTTTTTTCAGATCGCCACTGGGACAGGAAGCTAAACGCAGGCTGGCTGGTTGTAGTTTACATGTGAAGACCTTTTTCTTACTTAAATGTTATCCTGTTGTGTAAGGAGACGGTAAATACACGTTCTCCACTGGTCAGGAATCCCACTTACATCTGGCTTTGGTCTGAAATGTGAATTTTACTCCAGGGTCAAATGACTCTGCAGCAGACACAGGTTTTCACCGACTCCGATCAGCAATGATGGAAACATGACATTCGGGTGAAGGGGCTCATTTCTTCTACTCGGTTTTGTCCATCTTGAGACTGCTGCTTCACATTTTCTGCAATGAACGTTTGTGTACTTGTTATTTTCTACACTTCGGTTCCTCTGGACCTTGCTGTCTTATGATTAGACAGCAAGGTTTCTGACGCTTGAGCATCCAGCTCGTTCATGATGTCAACAGGGGAAACTCCTCCTCCGACAGATGGAAAGGAGTCGATCTTAGATAACCTGCGTCTACCGGCTAAGTTTGGTTAAAGAGTGTAGTTGTACATCCAGACTTCATATTTCATCATAGGTTAATATCACAGTAGTTGTGTCAGTATGGCTGAAGTCACACATTACTTATCTGAACAATATCCACTTGAAAATGTCTCTTTTAATATGTTAAGACCCGTACCGTTAGTTTTTTTATATTTCACTGCCTCCTCTTCATATTTATCACTCCACCTGCAGTTAGAGCTCGGACCATTGAAGTGGTTTGACAATGCAGCGCAGGACACGTGGTGTTAGAGCACAAACCTTCATTATTCATGAGGACGGCCGAAGAACCACCAATCCCCCTCATTGCTCCTCTCCACCCTCGCCCCTTCTTTCTCCCCTTATCTATTTTTATTCTTCCTCTTACGGGTTTTCTTTACGTCCGTCTCTCCTCCCCCTGCTTCCTTTCTTCCACCCCTCCTCAGAACTCATCTCAAGGAGGCTGCGCTCCCATCAAACAGGTCGTGGCGAGGAATCAAACATGTCAACAGTGTCGTTGTGTCACAGATGGATTGTAGATCCGGAGGAAGTCGTGTGTGTGTTTCAGAAGCTCATGGAGAACTCTCTGTAGATCACTGTGTGTTTGGAGTCGATTTATTTCGTGTCCACTGAAAAATAGATTTCAGATGAGTTGTGAGACTTAAATCCTTCAGGAGACCGGAGGGAACCTGCAGATTGTTGTAGTTGTCCACTGATCCTTTGTTAATATAAATCTACTGATTGTCGCCACTAAAAAACAACAGGAGACTGAAACATTCTCTATTTTTCTCCCATTCAAAAGAAACTCTTTCCTTTCCGTTCCTCTCTGTGTTTCCTTGTTGGATCAGGTTGTGTGTTTGTGAGCCGGAGCGAGCAGCAGTTTGTCAGCTGTTCGCTCAAATGTTAAATGTTTAATGACGTTAAGTGTTTCCCTGAAGGCAGCGGGAACCAGAGTCCCACAGCGGCAACAAACACAAATGTATATATTGTCAGAAGGATTATTAATCGTTTCTTAAATCTTAAGTCTGTAATTGTCCTAACTGCAACCGTGTAGATGGAGCCTGTAGTTTCCTGTTTGTGTTTCACTTTGTGTTGGTTTGCATTCGAACACCTTCACTTTGCCAGGTAGCTTCATCCTGTTGGATATTCTAAAAGCCTTTATTGATAAACTTGTACGACAGGTTTCAGCCCACATGTATGTGGTGGATGAATTCAATCAATCAATCAATCAAGTTTTATTTGTATAGCCCACATTCACAAATAACAATTCGTCTCATGGGGCTTTAACATTGTGTGACATCCTCTGTCCTTAACCCTCAACAAGAGTAAGGAAAAACTACTAAAAACCCTTTTCACAGGTAAAAATATGTAGAAACCTCAGAGAGACACATGTGAGGGATCCCTCTCTCAGGACGGACAGAAGTGCAATAGATGTCAAGTGCTTAAGAAAACATCATCAGGATTTTTAGCAGCATCCATGAGGGTAAACATTTTTCAATACTATGTGTCAGGCAGTTCCGCTGCAATCACAGTCTCTGGCCAGCAGCAAGACCACGATCCAGCATCAGGATGAGATCCACTATAATCCACAGTTTACAGTGGATCTCATCTCAGAATTACATGCAGAAGTTTCTCTGGAGACTTTAGCTTGGACGAGTTTTATTGATCACGAGGAAACATTTAATGAATCAGGATTCACAGTCTGAAGAGCGAACCAGTGGGAGCTTTGAAAGTGATTTGGGTTTGACCCTGGTGTCGTCCAGCCGCTCCTCGTGGTTATCTGTCCAGTGGAGTGGGACGCCAGGGTTATTTCAGCTGCATTGATTGTGGGTAATAAAATAGCCTGAGAGAGAAGTGCTGCTGGTAAAAGCCGAGACGGGGGGGGGGGGGCCGGGGAGGAGCCGGAGCACCGGGTCCCGGCTGAGGCTCACAGCACAGAGGCAGATTGAACACATGTCAATAACTGAAGCGTTTCGAAAGCTACTGAAATAGATTCACTCACCAGACACCTGGGTCAGCGCTGCCGTGCGTGAGCTATTTTTAGGTTTTGGTAAAGATTTTTCTTAAGTGTCCGTTAATGGATTTGCTAGCGACTGATCTGTGAGACTCAAGTGATGAAATCCTCCGTCTGCACAGAGGAGGATTCTTTAAGTACAGAAGGGAACTGGCTTCATGTCACTGTAGCAACCTCTGCTCAGAGTAAAAGACTTTATACTCAGTGAATTATTTGAGTTTAATATAAGAACTGTCATATAGTATAAACTGTATTAATATAGCAATTATCTTCAAAATGAAATGAAGATTAAATGAGAATAAGAGCGCACAGAGTTAGCAACATTTACAAAAACGTACATTTCCTGAAATAAAAAACACTTGCTTGCATTTGGCTTTCATTTGTAAGCTTCTCCTTTCCTCCTCCTCCTCCTCCTCCTCCTCCTCCTCCTCCTCCTCCTCCTCCTCTTCCTCCTCCTCCTCCTCCTCCTCCTCCTCCTCCTCTTCCTCTTCCTCTTCCTCTTCCTCTTCCTCTTCCTCTTCCTCTTCCTCTTCCTCCTCCTCCTCTTCCTCTTCCTCCTCTTCCTCCTCTTCCTCCTCCTCCTCCTCCTCCTCCTCCTCCTCCTCCTCCTCCTCCTCCTCCTCCTCCTCCTCCTCCTCCTCCTCCTCCTCCTCCTCCTCCTCCTCCTCCTCCTCCTCCCTTGTTCAGCAGGAGCATCTTCTGGGTCTGAATCTTATTTTTCTCAATGAAACTCTGCTTTAATATTTCTCCCTTGTTTAGCTCGTCGGCCTCAATCTGAAACGCGACTTTAAAATATTTTTTACTGTCTTTTAGAGATTATTTCTGAAAGTGAGCTGCAGAAGTTCAAAGTGTGAATCCATTCCCACAGCCGAGTGAGACAGTCTCACCTGGGAAAGACACAATCAGACTGTGACTCTATGAACCTCCGGCTGTTTGACCTGTTTGACCTGATGTGTGGTGTCTGTGCTCAGGTCACTTCGTGGTCGGTGGAGGAGCTGCGGCTCCGACTCGCCTCTCTGGACCCTCAGATGGAGCAGGAGATCGAGGAGATCCGCCAGCGCTACCAGGCCAAGAGGCAGCCCATCATGGACGCCATTGAGGCCAAGAAACGGCGGCAGCAGAACTTCTGAGGAGCCGTGGAGCTCGTCGCTGCAGCAGCTGGATGTTGTTCTCATGGTAACTGGTCGTGAAGCAGGTGGAAGTTCGTTGAACTGAGACTTGACGACAGGAGAACTTCCGCTGAGCTGTTTGACATTACGTCTGATTTGAAACCCGGATCCGGTTCCTCTCCCTTTGAGACGACAGTGGAGAGATTTAAGTTCATCATCAGCTGATCTGTGAGTTTTCTTTCTGCCTTTTTCTTGCTGGATCTCGTCTGAGCTGATGTTGAAGACCCCTGTGGATCTCCAGCGTCTTCTAACTGCAGTTTCTTTGAGGTACACTTCTTCCCTTTTCCCCCGTGTCCGCTTCCTCTTTGAACAATGACGCTGCTCGACGTCTGGGTTCCTGCTCTGGACTGTGGACGTCTACCAGTTGATTTTCTGCCTTCGAAAAATTTGAAAAACACAAAAATGGATGAAAATACTTGAGAATCATTGGATTGTTCCATCAGACGACTTCCGTCTCGTTTCCTTCACATTCTGTGTTCGTCAGGTTCATTGTTCTCAACTTTGAAACTTTGCTTCTGAAAACGTATATTTTCTGTATCAGGTACATTTCTAGGTTAATTTTTTTCATCGTTTGCCTTAAAACAAAATGTCATTGTTTGTATTTTCTGTTTCAACATGCAGCTGAACTGCTTCTCTTTAGTTTTTCCTCGTCCATGTTTAGCTCAACGTCCGGAGAATGTTGAGTTCTTCTTTTTATTTCCCATTATTGGTGCAGCTGATGGAGATTAATATGTATTCATCTCTTCATGGATCAAACTGGATCTCGGTGTTTCCCGACCTGAGATCAATCTGAACAGCCTCAAAACTGGAAAACCTGAAAAACTGGATTTCAAACACTTGACTTGAACCCGTCCAGTCACCAGTTACAATTCAATACAACGTTTAATGAGTGGATTGTAACACAGAATAATGTAGATGTAAATAGACTTTTTAAAAGACAAAAAGATTCAAAATAAGTTACTGTTATTATTTTCATACATTCATTATCTGTTCATACAGTCGTGTGTCCACAGGAGGAGCTATAGTTGTTAACAGATGCATTCATTTACACTTAGATCTACATATAATTACATTATAATGTGTTATATTTCATTTTATTACATGTTTAGACACGATATGTACATTCTAGTAATGATAAAAGATTTGGACCCAGACTCATTGGAGTGGAGACACAATATTAAGATCGATGCTGTTTCATTTCATCCCAAACTCGTCATTCAGACATGAATTTTAATTTCTATTCTTTACATCATGCTGCAGCCTCCATTTACTGAACGTTAGTTTATGCGGCAAAATGTTGGGAAGGGAATTTGATCAGATGATAACTCTTCCATTTGTGATTTTGCTCCAACATCCTTCTCCTCTTAAGTAAAAGACCTGGGCGGACAGATTTATGGAACCGATTCAACAAAGCTTTTATTTTGTGGGTTTAACATTTTTAATTTGGCGAAGTGGACTCAATGCTGGCGTCGACCCAGGTCCCGTCTTCTAACATTCCTCAGAGCAGCTCGGCCGCCTCAGACGTTTCTCATCGTCCAGCACAGAAGAAAATAAAGTGATGCTTTATATTTTTGTACGTAGGTTTAACGGTTACACAGTCAGAGAACAGATTAGTTTTGATCACAGACGTGTGATTCAGAGTAAAAAACTTCTCAGGTCATAAACTCCTCAGGGGTGTAAAATAATGACGAGAGATTACTGTAGATATTCCGGAGTCGTGTCTGTGTGAGGACTCGGCTCTGTTTGTATATCGTGTGGAGTTTGACCAGCTGAAGGTTTCAGACACTTCTCAGCAGGTCGTTGCTTTTAAATGAAAAAACTCCTCCGCTGGATTTTCTGTCTTTTGTCATTTTGTGTTTCAAGCTACAGCGAAGTATCCGGGCCAATCCGAGAGATTCAGAGTAAAGTTGAAAATGAAGAAATGCAGATGCAAATTTGACGCTAATAAAGTCTTGATACTAGAGAGGAGTGATTTTAGGAGAATAAAAATTCATATTACAGGCATTTGTTTTCTTCCTCATGGCCCTAATACTCCGTCGTACAAGCAGAGAACGGGGGGGGGGGAGTATTTCCTGCCTCATCTTGCCAAGTTTTCTGTGCACTGCTGTTTTTGAAGATCTAACCATTTAATTTTAGCTGAATTCTAAAAAAGTTGTTTAGTTTGATTGTTTAAAATTTGGAGCACAAGCTGTTTGGTGCTGACAGTGAACTGTAGTGAGGCATCAGACAGAAATGAGTCGTTATCACTGGAAACGAGACACGCTATTGTTGTAAATACACGTCTGAACACGTGTTTAAATGTTCATTTATCAACTGCAGCAAGAAGAGTTTGAATCAGTCGAATGTTTGATCTGTGCAAAAACATTTCTTCACTGAGACACATCTGGAACACAACTGGTATTTTGACCTTTTGGTGCATTATATAAAATAAGGTGTTTGTTCTGTTATCAGCTCTGTTTCCAGGTAAAGTGTGAAATGTTCATGTTCACATCAACTTTGAGCTCGGAGGTTTTTACATGTTTGTGATCGATCTTCTGCCTCTTGTTTTGCTCGCTCTCTGTTTCTGATATTTCTGAAGTTGATCTGCCTTAAAGAACGATGCAGTGCACGTTTGATATCACTGATGTTTGTCTGCTCGGCTAATAAAGAAAACCTGAGGAAACATGAGACCGTTGTGTGTTTGTGTTTCTGTCTGCTCACGCAAAAGTTGGGATTTATAAAAACAAACTTGACGGGAAAATGTGCGTATTTCCACACAAACTCTGACTGAGGCGTACAAATGTTTTTAGAGACGGGAAAGTGGCGACGCAGACGTGAGGTGTTGAACTGAAAAAGATTATTGATCAAATTCAGCATTTACATTAAAACCAACAGCTTAGTTTTGCTCGCGCGACGTATCTGCTCTACACAAGCCTTTTGATTTAAAAATATATAAAACAACTTACAGCAAATTACATTTAGATTTGATTTAACCGCGGAGTTACGGAGCCAAGTCATTAATAGGTTTTAATAATATCTTCTAACACTGTGCGTGTATCATCAGATCACTGCAGTGAAGGTGACTGAGCCATCATAGGAGATCACTTACAAGAAATTAAGAAACTTTCCAAATAATATCCCAGAAGAGGTGAGGGTTCACTGATGTGAGGGAATCGGTCCGATGCTCTAAATAAATCAATACTGCCGTGACAGTGGTCACTGAGTCCAGTATCACACAGATCGACTGACGGAACCGAACCATCCCAGGACAAACACGAGCATATAGTAATAAACTGATAAATTCTATAGACTGGGGACATGACAACTGCTCTGAATTTGATATTCCTGCAGTTTTGGATGATTATAAGAACATGAGATACAACAAGTTCCCTTCTGAGAGTGTGTTTTTTTTTTGCCTCCACCTTCGAATTGGACCTTTTTTTAATTTTAGGCTCGGTTCTTTCTATCGTCTTCACTCTCATTCACTGTGTCGTAGCAGCAGCAGAGTATCAGTGTGAAATCTGATATTAAAGATCCTGTAAAATCTCTCTTCACCTCACTAACAAACGCCTCAATGTCAGAAAGTTTCACTTCCTCTTCTCATCGCTTGATGCCTTGACTCCGTCAGGACTCACAGTGGAAGTCAGCAGCATCATTTAATATTCATGAGGCGCTTTGTATTGACCATTCATGGTTGAAAGTGGGCGTGTAGTGGGCGGAGCTGGACTGTGATTTGTAAAGTGAACATTGTGTTCACGGAAATTTTCTTCTTCCGTCATTTCCTCCTGCTCTCGCTTCTTTACCTCTTTTGATCCAGATCTGACCTCAGCGGACTCTCTGGATTTCATATCCTTGTTTATTTTATTTATTTCTAAGTGCAGACTCTTTTCTTTCTGCCTGAGTCGAGGCCTCGTGTCACTTTTCTGACATCATCGGTTTTGACCGTGGAACCGATCGACTTTCTAGAAGCTTTCTCTGTCCCGCCGCATCACAAAATAACTTTCCTTCCGGCACAGCTCGATTCCTTCGGTCTAGTTTCTTCTCTGTGTCGAAAGTTCTGTCGGCCAAAATAGCAAAAATTAATTATTTATGCACCGGCTACGAATCTGATCTCCTTCCTTCACTGTGACTGAGTGTGTGTGTTTCTTTCAGCCCAAAGAAAAACAAATAAAAACGTAGAACCTCTGAAGATCTCGAGACATTCATCAAGTTCGTCCAATAAGTTCAGTGCAAGTTTTCAAATGCCTGTATTCAAAGAATCAGGTTTAATTCATTTCATTATAAATGGAAGATGTGGAGTCTGTTAAACTTGCCTCATGCCCCAAAGGAAGTTCTGTTTCCACCGTTTTCCACTCATTGAAATTTAGTGTGAATCTGGATCATTATTAACCTTTTGGTTGTTTCTCCAGAGGATTATTTGTGGATCTGGATTAAAAATCAATCTGGCCTGTTTATTGTACAGGGGTATGAGTGTATGAAATCTGAATCAAATTCTGGATCTAGTAAATTACCATCAGTCGAGGAAATATTCACCGATCAGTTTCCCTCACAGGACTGAAGGAGGTGTAACATCCTCTGTCCTCAGGACCGAGGAGAAACCAACAAGAACCCGTGTTTTCAGGACATTTTACAAACTGATACGATTCTTTGAGGTTCACAAACAAAACTGAAATTGTTTGGTTCATGCAGTAAGATTTGTTGATTGTCTGAAAGCACGGACCCCACGACACCAACTTGCTCTAGTGTCACCTCAACCTTTTCTACGAAGTTACTTGTAACTGGTGTAAGTGTTTGTGTTGAGAGATCAGCCCTGAATCCAAAATTGCGTTGAGTGCAGGGGCGAAGGAGCGAAGGAGCTGTTGTTTAAATAAGTAATGATTTGTTTTGGCAACTACTTCATCGAATACATCCCATAGTATGGGTGAGACACTGATGGGGCTGTAGCTTTGAATCAGACACCAAGTAAGTTACAAGCAGAATATCCAACGGTTGTGATGATGTCTCATAACTTAACTCATAAGAGCGTTGTCCCCTCCTGTCATTAGTCTGCATTATCGTTCACCCAGAGTAGAGTCAGATTCATGTTTGTGTGTTTCATCTTAATTGAAAATTCACTGCTTACAGATTGTAATTTTTCTGTAAACTTTTGACTTTTATAAAGTAGAAAAAAAGAATTTAAATAAAATGTAAGGTTTTATCAACGAATACAATGAATCCTGTAAATTTGAGACGAACAGTGAAACGTGTTCGTTTCAGGTGACGATCTTTTAAACAAGTTGGATATTATATTATAATTAGGTTATTTTTCGTCAGTGCATTAAATAAGAAGCTCCGTCCTGTTAGCTTAGCTTAGAATAAAGACTGGAGACAGAGGGATCAGTTAGCCTGACTCGGTCCAAAGGTGAAGAAAACAATCCAATAATAATTTTCCTTTATTCTCTTCCGCCACAAAACTCAGTTTTTCATGTTGTTTTTTGTTCTGTTTCATTTTGATTAACGTGCATTTTATCATTTCTTCACATCTTCTGCAGCAGACGTTTTAACAGAGGAACTCGTCGACTATGAACAAACCTCCTGAAGCTGCTCACATGCACAAAGGAACTCAAACAAACCACAGTTCAGTTTCAGACATGGAAGACATGAAGTGATCGTCCTTCTCAAGCTCTCGTTCCTAGTCCTCCGTGCTTGTTAGAGTTTAAAGACAGTGATTGGTCGCAGAGTGGCACGAGGTCACTTCCCTCTGAGGAGGTCGACCCTCACACCTGACGCAGCTCCTTCCTCCTCAGGATGGACGTGTAGGACGGATGCTCCACGTAGCTGTAATTGACGACACCTCCTTCATCCTCATAATCAATATCATCGTCCTCCTCGATATCTTCGATGTCATCGTCGTCCAAACACTTGCTGTCCCCCTCTGACCCTTCCTCCTCCTCTTCCTCATCCTCGTCCTCCGTCTCCTGCTCGCAGCTCATCCTCATCCTCCGGCGGTTGTTGTTCCTCACCGACGCCTCCAGAGCTTTCTGTTTCCGGTAGAAGTGGGAGAACTTGTTGAAGATGATGGTGATGGGCAGCGCCACCACCAGCGTGCCGCCCAGAATGCAGCCGCTGGCCGCCAGTTTCCCCGCCACCGTGACGGGCACCACATCCCCGTAACCCACCGTGGTCATGCTCACCGTCCCCCACCACCAGCAGGCGGGGATGGTGTCCAGACCCACGTCCTGGAGACAAAGACCCAGAGAGGAAAGCTTCAACACATTTCTAACAACATTTTAAACGGTCAAGTGAATTCAACCACGACGATCTAAAATAGAGAATAAGAAATCATTTGAATAAAATGTATTAACAACATTAAAGTTTCTGTGAGAACGCAACACGTGAGACTTCACCTCTTCGTATTCTGCCGTGTAAGCAATTCCAGAGAAGACGGAAACTCCGACAGCCAGATACAGCAGCAGAATCCCCACCTCACGATAACTGTGCTGCAGAAACAAGGAGGAGGAACGACGCTAGAAATTTTAAACGTATACGCCTGAAAGCAAAGATGGATTACATGACAGCTCGCAAAAAAGTGAAGCCAAAGTGTCCTTATTGCCCCCTGGTGGCTGGGTGCAGAATTGATCATAAAACCTGCCCGCTCGGTGTTAGAAGATGGGACATGGGCCAAACTACGAGGAGTAAGGAAGATAGTTTCATGTTAAATATTATATGTTAAATAGTTTCTCAAAGATGGTTTCTGTCGTTTTAGGTTAAGTTCTTATCACACAGATGTTTCTGATGAGTTTGGTTTCAAGATGCCACGGATCATTTTAAATAATAATTTATGAATCAATAACCTGACCTTTGTAGTATATTTGCTGTTTTACATACAAAAAAACTATTCGGCAATGAAACATGAGTGTAACAGGAGCAGTTGTTCTACTCTCGCTCTGATGGAGCTGATACACTGACGTCACATGGGACTTCAAATCCAGATGTAGTTGGATCAGATATCACAGTGCCTCACAACGACTTCTTTAAACGCTACCATGTGGGTGGTCGTGAAAGGTGTGTGCGTTTGTGTGTTTGTTTGTTTACTTGTGTGTGTGTGTGTCTGTGTGTGGGAGGACTCACCCGAAGCGTCGCTCCCAGGGACCTCAGTCCGGTCGAGTGTCGGGCCAACTTCAACACTCTGAAGATCCTGGTCAGCCTGAGGACCTGAGGTGAGAGATGGGCGTGTTTCATTCAACGATTCAAGACAAGCGGCAGCAGAGAGGATTATGGGAAATGTCTGGGGCTCTGTTGGTGTGTGAGGGTCGGAGCTGAAGTTGGATACGAACGCTGCCATCTCGGCTTTTGACCTCATTTGGAGTCAGTCTGTGCGTTAGAATTGATGGAGCCACGGTATCGACCAATCACAAGTCGGTCTCAGCTGTCAATCATGACGTTTCAGCCCTTATAGCACTAACTAACATGGCGACACGGTGGGTCACATACTGCAGCTACCATTCTTGGACATGTTGTATCTTGTGGAGGCGAACAAACACTGAACTGACGCCGCTGAGGCAGCTAGGAAACGCTTAGTGGTAACATCCAAGTTCACTGAGTTCTGTGCCAAAGTTTGAGTCGGGTGAAAGTGTCCGACCTGAATGAGTCGTCCCAGGTCTCCCAGCTCCGACTCGGATCCCAGCGTCAAGTCCAAGAGGAGCGTGATGTAGATGGGAACCACAGACACCATGTCAATGATGTTCAGAGGGTGATGGAAGAACTTCTTCCTGTTCGGAGCGAGCAGCAGCCGCGTCACCACCTCCGAGAGAGAACAACACTTTTATAGTTTGAGTTTTGTAGCAGAGACTCACATGTGTGTTTAGTGAACTGACCTCGAAGGTGAACCAGCAGCTGCAGAACACCTCCACCACCTGCATGGTGGGGTCCTCCGTCAGTTTCCCCTCAGAGTCAAACACCTGACAACAAACATGAGAAAGGCAAGTTAAACATTTATACCTATATTTAGTTTTTTAACCTCGTCTTCTTCTATCTCAGCCTCATCAAGTTTGACTTTCATGAGACACAATGTGAGGAATTCATCTGGCGGGATTTTACACAAAATTTTGAAAGGGGCAATATGTGAGAATGCAAATGTATGAATGTCTGTTGCTGCATTTTCTGGAATTGTTCTTGCAGCCTCCTGGTAAAATGTGATGACCTGCTCCTGATGTACATATAAAGTACTTAAATGTAAAGTATTTAATATAAAGGTCCATTCTAGGGTAAAGAAAACAATAATTTGTCCAGTTTAGATGAAACTTGTGAAAGCATCATAAGGATTATGTTATATTCAGTCTCTTTCTGTCAATAGATCCTTTCACCTGAGTCTTAAACACTGGACCTTTAAATATTCAGTTGAAGATGTTTCCAGAGTTCTGAACAATCTGCTGCTTCTTCACGTGAGAAACACAAACTCCAGGAAAGTGTCTGCACGTGCTCATGTGTGAAAACGTTCTGAAGGAACTTCCTGTGGTGTTGGTTTTAACGCCTGAGTGTGTTTGTCTTCTCGATGTGTCCCTCTGCTCTGACCTGATACTCGGGGATGCTGTTGATGCACATGATGGTGATGGACGTGAGCACCACAGCGATGGACAGCAGGCTGAAGAGTTTGCTGGGGACAGAGTAACCTGGGTTCTCCAGCGTCAGCCACAGACACCTCCTGAAGTTCCCACAGCGCACCACCTGGAAGTGCTGCATGTCTCTGAGGACGGACACCAGGAGATGAAATGAAGAACACACCTGAGTACCGAGGCGAGGACGAGGAAAGTCTTTCTGTTTCACCTGTTCATGTCCGAGATCTCGTCCACAGACGTGTCCACGCTGCTGACGTCGCTCTCGTCGTCCCAGCTGCGATGGCGGCTGCTCTCCAGCTTGCGGTCGTGGTAACGGTAACTACAGCAACTGTCCAGGAAGAACTCATTGATGCCCCAGTACTCAATCTCCTGACTGTGGGAAAACCACAGAGAGACGATGTCAGGACGAGACGAGGACAACTCCAACAGACTTCATCCACTGTCCCGTAAGAACAGAACTTTCTCTCCCGTCACTGGGACCAAACCTTTCCCACATTTCTCAGAGAGAGAAGAACTCAGACGTTTTCCAACTCCTCCCTCGGTGTCTGAGGTCGTCCGGCCTGGAGCTGAGATCATGTGACCTCACCAGCAGGTAGGAAACTTCACCCTACACTCGTTATTCATGCGTTTGAATGTGTTGTGAGTCCATCTGCTGAAAATAATATGGTATATTCTAAGCCGCCGAGATGTTGATGTAGGTGTTGAATGGAGGACTTCAAGGACCTGGTTCTTGTTTGCATAGTAAAGTTTATTTAAAGAAGTTACAGGTCAGGACGGACATATAGAGCAAATAGTGAAAATCTGACTTGCCGAGGTCAAACACACATTTATATAGAGAGGTTGTTTCCACGACTTGAGGTAAAATGACGTCTCGAACTAAATAAGGCCATGTTTGTACCTAAAAAATTAAGACGCCTGTTAAAGAACATTCCTTCTATACTGTTGGGGAGGCCCCAGTGATCTGACTTTGAACAAAGAGTCGTAAACGAGGCCTACACGCGTATCTCTAGAGTTTTCCTGGTGGTCAAACCCCCCCAGCAGGCCCTGGGGGGGAGATGCTGCACGCAGCCCTGCAAAGACCCTAATGAAACCTGAGACATCCACTGAGGGCGAAGCCCGCCCCTTGTGGCCAAAATCTGACAGTCCATTGGCTGAGAGCTCACTGAACCCCATGACCCCTCCTCCAGGGGGCATGTACCTGGAAGGTAGGATAAAACAGCTGAGACCCCTCAGAACTCTGCTTTTTACTCCAGCGCTGACGTAACAACCAGGCCTCTCCAGGTCTTACCAGATGTTCCAGTCACTAAAGGAGGCGACTAACACTTTTGTTTCAGCTTTTTAGCCATTCCCTGCTTAAAGACTTTTGAACCAGACCCCCGGGTCTTGCCAGATGTTCCAGCTGCTAAAGGGAGCGATTCACAAACGTTTGTTTTAATTTTTATTTTACCTTCAGTCAGATTTTATTTTGATAGGACTTTTTGCTGTTTTAACTTGAAAGACCGAAACAGGAAATTCGCTCGCGGAACGAGCTCAGATGTTTTCCACACGGACTACTTCTTCTTTGCACACGATCTTCAACCGGCTCCAAGCAGCCGCACATCCCTGCAGAAGAAGATGACGTTTCATTCCGTTCAAGGCAGCACGAGGAAATTCGCTCCCTTTTCCGGTCCAGCGGCCGAGCTTCGTGTCACCACGAGAACCACCGGAGCACCACTCGAGAGACCACGTGATTCACTGAACCCCGGCACATTCGCGCTGACGCGCACGCACACCGCGAGGGTTGTACAGTAAGAGGCTATGTTGTCTGGCCAGATACTAGTTTTAATACTCAGCGTATTTGTCTTTATTTGAGTGTATTTGTTTGTAAGACCTCTGTGTCTTTATTGTTTAGCCGCGACGAGCCGGCTACTTCCGTTTCCGGGTTACGTCCGGGTGTTACAGTGTTTAAGCGCCGCAACGAAGCGTCTCCGGCTGCACTGTGACCGTCTGAACAACTTTACCGGTCAAACTTCAGCACACAATGCCGCTTGGGTGCTGAGTGGTAAAGTTAATGTTAACTTGTCTCTGACGGTGTTTTTAAGAGCTTCTCTGTTCTCTCCTTGCATGCTTTCTCTCTCCTCTCTCTCTCTCCTCCTAAACCTACCTATACACACGTCCGATCTGTAATTATACATGTCACATAGTTAAATCTATATTTAGAGTGCCTGAACGCATCTTGCCGCCATTTTGACGACAAAGCTAAGCTAGGACAAAGAATCCTTTGTTCTAACTCCTCCTTTGTGTCTCACACGTGGTCCGGCGGCCATAGGAGATTATTCATCTCTAGACCTTCCCCCCATTCTGGCTCTAAATTCCAAAGCGGCTTCGCCATTTTGTTGTAGTCACCACCATTTTGAGAGTTTTTCGGCCTAATAATTCCTTGAATCATTATCAGCCACCATCTTGGATGTGACCAGACCACGTCACCACGTGACTGGGTCAGCGCCACTCCCCCTTTCTCTCTCTCTCTCACACCCACACAGACACACACACACACACACACACACAGACACATTGACACAGACACACACACACAGACAGACAAACATAAACCATAGGTTTCACATGTGTTTCTGAATTGTGATAAGTGCTGCTGCTGCTGTTATCTTTGAAATATTGGAGTTTGTTAAAATGATGAATCATTAAATAACATTAACTTTATTTCACACACTCACACATAGACACACACACACACACACACACACACACACACACACACACACACACACACACACACACACACACACAGACACATTGACACACACACACACAGACAGATGTACATAGACCACAGGTATAACATGTATGGTGTGAGTTGTGATATGTGCTTCTGCTGTTGTTATCTTTGAAATATTGGAGTTTGTTAAAATGATGAATCATTAAATAACATTAACTTTATTTCCCCTTTTTAATAAATGCTTTTGCAATTAAAGTATCTGTAGTCTGTGATTATTTGTGCATATGTGTGTGAATACAGCTGGATTATGATAGCCTGTGCTCGAACTGAAAACCCTTAATTTTTTATTAAATAATCATTAATATTAACTATTGAGATTATTAATTTAACATTATCATATGAGACTGATATTTATAGATTGACTTGTTGGTCCCTGTAACCAGGGTGGTGCCCCTCTACGATAAGTAATAATTACAGATTGTATCATTCTTAATTGATAATTGTATTGTTTTTCATTAATTATTTAACTATTCTTAATGGATAACCTTATCATTTCTCATTAATTATTTGACTATTCTTAAGTGATAGTCTTATCATTTTTAATTAATTTTATTAAAATAATTGTATTATTTTAATAATCATATTTCATGATTATGAATAATTAGCCAACATCAACTCTAGTCCTATTGCAAAACAATACCCATCCGAATCTGAATATACCACAATAACACCACAAACATTGTGGGCAGAACAACACAACACATTTCCCCTCTCAGGATCTTCAGCTTCTACCTGTTGTTGGTACTGAGTTCCCAGTGATCTGACTTATAACAAAGAGTCGTAAAACTTGGGACCGGCCTCAGGAGACCCCTTACATTTAAAAATCCAGCATGGAGCCCTTATCTCCATGTGGCAGCAGATCACTTCCTGGGTCCTGTGAAGGACCCCACTGTAAGCCACTCCCTGAGACTTGACTTTTGACCTTTCAATTGGCCGAAGGCAACCCTGACCCCTGACCCCTCCTCCCAGGGGGGAGTCACCTTGAACATGACTTAAAAAGGCTGTGCTCCCAGAAACCTCTCTCTTCACTCAGATGCCCAAGCGACAACAGAACTCCTAGGGGTTTTACTAGTTAACTCGGTATTTTTAAGAGACTCTCTTTGTCCTCTCTTTTCACCCTGCTCAAGTCGTCTCCAGACCCTCCAGGGGCCTAACTACACGACTCAGTAACTAAGGAGGCGATTAGACGTTTGTTTAATATCATTTTATTTGAAGTCGTTTCATTTTCTTCTTTTATTTTAGTCGAAGTTTTATCTTGATAGGACTTTTTGCTGTTTTAACTTGAAGACCGAAACAGGAAGTGCCCCGCTGGACGGACTCCGACACTTCCATAGACTTTTTCTTTTTTTTCACGATCCACAAACGGCTTCCACAAAGCCGTTCCCTGCAGAAGCGCGACGTTCATCCCGCTGAGGAGTAAGAGGCAATCCACTCCGTTCCTGTAAAACAGCACGTTCTCCGCTGTTACAGAAGAAGACGAAGTTTCATTCCGTCAAGGCAGCAGGAATAATTCGCTTCCCTTTCCGGTCCAGCGGCCGAGCCCGGAGCTCCGCTCGTGAGAGAGACCACGTGATTCACTGGCCCCCGACACATTCGCGCAGACGCGCAGGCACATCGCGAGGGTTGTACAGTAAGAGACTTGATTATCTGGGCAGATACGTAGCATATTGTTTGCGTATTTGATTGTATTTGTTGCGAGACCGCTGAGTCTCATTGTTTAACCGGCTACTACGAGCCGCTACTTCCGGTTCATTTCCGGGTTTTGTGTCAGTGTTTGAGCGCCGCGAGGAAAGCCTCCAGCCACGCTGTTAACGTCTGTGTTAGTCTGCAGTGAGTTTACCGATCAGAAACTCAGCCCACAACGTCCGCTTGGGGCTGAGTGGTTAAATCACTGTTGACCTATCTCCGGCGTGTTTTTAAGAGCTACTTTGATATCTCCTTGCATGTTCTCTCTCTCCCTCCCTCTCGCTCTCTCTCTCTTCTCCTAAACCTGCTTACACATATGTTCCGATTTGTATTTAGAATACAGTTCATGTCACATAGTTACATCTATACTTAGAGAGGCTGAACACATCTGGAAACCATGCGGCCCAGTGCCAAAGCAGAGACAAAGAATTCTCTTTGTCTGAAAATCCCTTTGTGTAATTCACGTGACGACCACCAGTGTGAGCTCCGGCCACATGGTGTCATCAACATAGACTCCATCTTGAATAACGCAAGTTAACCCACCATTTTGAGTCTATTATTGCCACGCCTCCTCTCTCTCTCTCCTCCCATCCTGGCTCTAAATTCATAACGGCTCCGCCATCTTGTTTTGTAGTCAATCCGCCATTTTGAGAGTTTTTAGGCCTTGATTCCACGAATCATGATCGGCCGCCATCTTAGATGTGACTGCGTCATCGCCACGCCCCCTTCCTTTTCTCTCTCTCTCTCGCTCTCTCACACACACACACACACCCACACACACACATACACACACACACACACAGACACTTTGATAGACACAGACAGATACACACACACAGAGACACATAGATGAATACATGTGTTTTCTAAATTGTGATAAATGATGCTGCTGTTGTGATCTTGGAAATATGGGACTTTGTTAAAATGATAAATCATTAAATAACACTTACTTTATTTCACATACACACACAGACACACATACACAGAGAGACACTTTGACACAGACACACACACACAGAGACAGACATACATAGGTAGACCGCAGGTTTTACATGTATTTTCTGAATTGTGATAAGTGCTGCTGCTGTGTTTATCTTTGAAATATCGGAGCTTGTTGAATGATAAATCATTGAATAACATTATAACTTTATTTCCCCTTTTTAATAAATACTTTTGTAATTAAAGTATCTGTAGTCTGTGATTATTTGTGCATAAGTGTGTGAATACAGCTGGATTATGATTGCCTGTGCTCGAACTTAGAAGCCTTCACTGTTTATTAAGTAATCGTTAATATTAAAATATTGACATTATTAATTTGACATTTATCATTATGAGACTGATAATTATAGCTTGACATCGTTGGTCCCTGGAAACCAGGGTGGTGCCCCCCTTTCTCAATTATTAATATAGATAGTATTATTCTTAAATTGATAATTTTATTGTTTTTGACTAATTATTTTCATTATTCTTGGTTGATAACCTTATCATTGTTAATTGATAGCTTGTACTTTCTAATTGATAATTCCTATTTTCTCATTAGTGGTTTTATTGTTATTTGATTACTGATCATCTTCAATTAATAATTTAATTATTTTTGATAAATAATTTGTATTTTAATAATCATATTTCATGATTATTAATAATTAGCCAACGTCAAGTCTACTCCTATTGCACAACATAAATGGTGCCCCCTGTGAGGCTATCTAACTCCAGCTGTATCATAATACTGTGTACAATAATCCAGATTCTTTTTTTTTCCAGAAATTGATTTTTTTTTCGAAAATTTAAATTTTTTTCTTTTCAAATTTTTTTTTTTCCTTTCTCTCATTTGGTATTGATCATGATTCGTTGTTGAAGAAGAAAATAATTTTGGAAATGTATTCTTCTTTGCAAAGTTTTATTTTTAATTCATTTGAACTTTTACCAAACCAGTATACCAGTGCCTGGTGTATCCGTAATTGGCTGCAGATTGCAATCGGTGGTTGTGTTCTCGAGGCACAAGAATCATAAATAATTTAAGAAAAGAGAAAAATAATTCTAGGAATTTATTTCTCTTTGAAAAATTTTATTTTAATCCCTTTGCACCCGTCCCAAGCAGGTATACTAGTGCCTTGTGTATCCGTGGTTGGTTGCTTCTAGCATATAAGTGGTTGTGTCATCTCAATGCACAATAATTATGATTAAATTTTTGAAGAGAGACATAGGTTCGAAACTAATTTCTCTTTGAAGTTTCTTTATTCTTAATTCCCTTTGCTAAGCAGACTTTTGTGTAACTTTGGTTGGTTGCTGACTGCGTTTCAGTAGTTGGTAATTTTTATAGGAGATTTTCTGCATGCTTTTTGATCTTAAGGAGACAAACTAGATTTGAGAGACTAGTTTTGAGAAGACTAGTTGTTGAACAACTAGGTCTTAAGGATTGAGCCACAGAGCTATCCTTCATTGCTACTATATAGACACAGGGTGAAGCTCACCTGTGCATCTTGTTGTGTAGTGTTAATTAAGCGTTTTACCCGCTTTTATCCAAGCGAGCTTGAGCCGTCCACCAGGTGCCTTTTCGCACTCAGAAGATTAGTAGCATGTATCACCATGGGGCAAGTGCTCCCTCAGGACCAGACGTCCTATCAGAGACTGTAGCCAGCCTGATTAATTTTTTCTAATGATGCGGTGAGTGAGTTGACCGAGTATGAATTAAGTACCTACGATCGTAAGATCAAGAACTGTCCATGCACTCATCAACCCCACTGGCCCGCATCCGAAAATACCCCATGCTCTGGGTCAACTGACACTCCTCTACCAGCAGAGAGCCGAGCTGCAGACCCAAGAACATGTGAAGGCGCTCAGAGCCATGCAAGCAGCATGTCGAGCGGAGCAGGAGAAAAACTCCCACCTGCGGCATATCGTCGAGACCCGCAAAGAACATGACCAGGTGGTGCAGGAGCACATGCAGGTCAAAGGTCAGCAGAAAGGGGGGCACAGTCAAACAGAGCTGCCCCCCCCCTCAAGCTGATATCCCTGATGACAGGGCCAGGAGCTGACGTCATTCCCGGTGGAGCCAGCGGAACAGAGACACTGGGAGAAAAGCTGCGAGCACAGCTACGCAACCCTCATGCAGAGGAAGCTTTGTTCTGGCGGGCCAGACACACCCAGCAGTCAACCACTCCGACCCACTCAACACCAAAGGGGGAGCCGGACTCAACCCCTAGACGTGCAGTGACCTGGGACCGCTATGAGGCAACATCAAATGCCTGTCCAGCGGACACTAAGCATCCACTCCAGCCAGAATGAACACATCCTGCACGGAGCCATGCTGATCCACATCACAACGACGGAAGGACTCCGTCCTGGAGGGCTGAAGGAGATTCCCAGTCTGCCACTCAGGCAGAGGCGCACCATGACTCACGGTCGCGTCCTGGATGGTCCTCCACCCCTGGTGCAAAAGATGGTGGCCACGAAGATAAATACCGTGGCACGTTCGAGTCAAAAGACACTAATGACTCAGCACCCCCTCAAAGAGAGGAAATCCGCAACCGGCGGCAAGAGCCCCTTGAAAAGACATTTATCGCTTCGACCCAGACAACCGAGGGTTTAACGAAGACGACACCGTGGTTCTGGCAGTTCAAGTCCAACTCAATGTGGACCCGGCGCTGGAAGATGACAACTTTCCCCACGCCAAGATGAACCCCAGCAAAGAGAACCAGAAACAACGACCCTTCCAACAGGGTGCCCCTCAAAACCAAGGGGGTGAGGATTTCAACCAGCCCCACAAACAGTTTCGACCTCAGCACCTGAACCCCTCTCAACAGAGAAGTAGGGGCTGTAACCAAAGGAAACCTCATCAATACCAGAAGTATAGAGATGGTGACCGAAATCCAACCCATGGGATGCATCCTGGCACAGAGGAATTAATACGGAGATGTGTGGATGAAGCAATGAGAGACATTGTGCCACGTGTTCCTCCAGGCTCCACTGAGAGACCAGACACTGAACCCCGTTGGCGAAACTAGGAGCAGACGCCCTCCTTCTCCACTCCTAAAGATGACTTCAATGACTGGGAAGAACAAGGCGCTGCCAGAAACCCCCTCTCACCTCCACACCTGAAAAGGGGGGGCAAAGAAATCCCAATTTTAAAACAAAGACCGCTCAAACCACTCACTCCATCAATAGCTGCATGCTTTAGACCCTCTGTCAGTAAATTGTATAACGTATGTTAAGGTAGTGAACTCTTTAGACCTCGTTGAGGAATTTTGAAGTCGTTACCACTACGGTTGTGCAGCCCTCACGGGTACACTTGGCAATTCAGTCTTGGCAGTGCAATTCCAATATCTGTAGATTTGCAAACCTAGAAATAGGATTTACCATATATTCACATATAAGCGAACAACAGAACGTGACTCGATGTTCTAAATGTTTTGGTTTGACAGGATAACACACATGTTTATCTCAAAACACCCGCACCCACTCAAACTTTTCTTCTGTTCCTTTTTCCACTTTTCTTTCATTTCACTCTTCACCCAAATTCATTGGTATGTTAACAATAACTGCCGATAAGCATGATGTGAAATTGAAAATGTGCGCCGTGTTTTAGAATATATGTTGTTTAGCCTCTGTCTGCCCAAACAATTACCTCTCTCTGTTTAGACTCATGCCTCAAAGACATTTATGCCTCGCTGCCTCATGATGAACTAACTTTCAATGCTACAACTCCACTCAAGGATTACCTCTCCTGGATTATCATTGGACTCTCGACCCTAGTGTGCCCTGGAAACCGGGTAACGACCCACTTCCCAGATCAAAGGGGGACTGTTGGGACTGAGTTCCCAGTGATCTGACTTATAACAAAGAGTCGTAAAACTTGGGACCGGCCTCAGGAGACCCCTTACATTTAAAAATCCAGCATGGAGCCCTTATCTCCATGTGGCAGCAGATCACTTCCTGGGTCCTGTGAAGGACCCCACTGTAAGCCACTCCCTGAGACTTGACTTTTGACCTTTCAATTGGCCGAAGGCAACCCTGACCCCTGACCCCTCCTCCCAGGGGGGAGTCACCTGGAACATGACTTAAAAAGGCTGTGCTCCCAGAAACCTCTCTCTTCACTCAGATGCCCAAGCGACAACAGAACTCCTAGGGGTTTTACTAGTTAACTCGGTATTTTTAAGAGACTCTCTTTGTCCTCTCTTTTCACCCTGCTCAAGTCGTCTCCAGACCCTCCAGGGGCCTAACTACACGACTCAGTAACTAAGGAGGCGATTAGACGTTTGTTTAATATCATTTTATTTGAAGTCGTTTCCTTTTCTTCTTTTATTTTAGTCGAAGTTTTATCTTGATAGGACTTTTTGCTGTTTTAACTTGAAGACCGAAACAGGAAGTGCCCCGCTGGACGGACTCCGACACTTCCATAGACTTTTTCTTTTTTTTCACGATCCACAAACGGCTTCCACAAAGCCGTTCCCTGCAGAAGCGCGACGTTCTCCTCCCATCCTGGCTCTAAATTCATAACGGCTCCGCCATCTTGTTTTGTAGTCAATCCGCCATTTTGAGAGTTTTTAGGCCTTGATTCCACGAATCATGATCGGCCGCCATCTTAGATGTGACTGCGTCATCGCCACGCCCCCTTCCTTTTCTCTCTCTCTCTCGCTCTCTCACACACACACACACACCCACACATACACACACACACACACACACACACACACACACACACACAGACACTTTGATAGACACAGACAGATACACACACACAGAGACACATAGATGAATACATGTGTTTTCTAAATTGTGATAAATGCTGCTGCTGTTGTGATCTTGGAAATATGGGAGTTTGTTAAAATGATAAATCATTAAATAACACTAACTTTATTTCACATACACACACATAGACACACATACACAGAGAGACACTTTGACACAGACACACACACACAGAGACAGACATACATAGGTAGACCGCAGGTTTTACATGTATTTTCTGAATTGTGATAAGTGCTGCTGCTGTGTTTATCTTTGAAATATCGGAGCTTGTTGAATGATAAATCATTGAATAACATTATAACTTTATTTCCCCTTTTTAATAAATACTTTTGTAATTAAAGTATCTGTAGTCTGTGATTATTTGTGCATAAGTTTGACATTTATCATTATGAGACTGATAATTATAGCTTGACATCGTTGGTCCCTGGAAACCAGGGTGGTGCCCCCCTTTCTCAATTATTAATTGATAATTTTATTGTTTTTGACTAATTATTTTCATTATTCTTGGTTGATAACCTTATCATTGTTAATTGATAGCTTGTACTTTCTAATTGATAATTCCTATTTTCTCATTAGTGGTTTTATTGTTATTTGATTACTGATCATCTTCAATTAATAATTTAATTATTTTTGATAAATAATTTGTATTTTAATAATCATATTTCATGATTATTAATAATTAGCCAACGTCAAGTCTACTCCTATTGCACAACACTGTGTTGTACGTGTTGTGAGGTTTGCATGTGAGACACGAGGACAGAGACACGGACCTGAAGGAGAAGACGCACAGCTCGTCCATGATGTGAAGTTTCCCCGTCTGGTAGAAGTGGAGGACGTACGGGAACAGGCCGGGATTCCTGTCAAAATAAAACTCCTTCTGCTGCACGTCGTAGTCGTCACACACCTGCGAGAGGAAGGAGCGGAAAGAAGGATTCAAGTTATTTGTAGGATAAATGAAAAGTTTAATTATTTAGAGAGAAAGGAGAAAAGATTCAAGGAGATTTATTGTGATTCCAGAACATGAGAGGGAACAGAACTGAGTCCCGAGGCGGCAAAGAAATGAAACACTGGAATATAAAAACTGAGCAGAAGCAGCAAATAAATACAAAGAAATAAAGAAAATAAAACAATAGAATCTGAAACTAAACAAGAATAAAAACAATGCAGATTAAAAAGGTGCAAATGAGGATTGATAAACATGAGTAGAGATATTCAAGTGTTACATGAAAGAGTCTCTGGTGAAGTAAAGAAGAAAAGTGAACATTGAGAAGTTTATGACGACAAATGTCAGAGTGAGTCGATGTTAGAAAACATCTGGAAAAGCTCTGGAACATTCTAACACGTGACGGACGTGAAACTGGAAGAACAAAGATCTCAGGATGAAGAAGAGGAGCCGGACACGTAGAAGACGAAGACGTCCACTTGGAAACACCAGGAAGTCCCAGATCTTCTGGTGATGAGGCCGACGCCGTGTGGAGGAGCTGGAAACAACAACACTGATCTTTCCACAGGAGAGTTTAGACATCATGTCCCGCCTCCTGCTGCTCTACAGGCTCCGCCCCTGCTGCTCTACAGGCTCCGCCCCTCACCTGGATGTTCCTCACATGTTCCTGTTTGAACGAGTCGGACCCGACAACCTGCTGCTTCACAAACACCAACTACACAACATGTCAGGTGGATATTATCCCGACATGTTGTGTGAAGCCCTGACCCACCTGCAGAATGTCCTCCTCCGAGTCACATGACAGCAGTTTTCCCAGTCTGGTGTCTGGGAACTTCTTCAGCGTGGTGGAGCACAGGCTCCTCTTCAGGCCTCCGACGTTCACGTGGATCAGACCCTCAGCCGAGTCCCGGTGGAGCCAGCGCGGCATGCTCTCCTTCACCATGGTTACCGACTGTGGGGGGGGGGAAAGACGCAACTCAGGTGAGTCTGAGAATAAAGGTGACAAGGAGAAAACGAGAGCACACACCTGAAACCACATTCACATGAACTAGATCCTGATTCTTATGTGGATCTGCACCACATTGCACTCATAGATATCCGTCCTCAGTGGTCGTGTGTCTTTCTTTGTTCTTCAGCTGCAGGTATTTGATTGTTTTTTTGTATTGTGATCATTTTGACTAATCGCAGCTTTAAAAATTATTTTTAAATCGAGGCCTGGACGTGACTCAGATCTTTTCTTTCAGTCACATGTGCTTCTTAACTTCATCTGAATGCAGCAGACAGTCACACACTGATGTGATGAACCACACAGTGGAAACAAAAGCTCAATGTTCACTGGACCTGAGCCCAGAAGACTTTGACTGGAAATTAGATCCTGAGACTGAATGTGAGTGAGTCCACGTCTGAGCTGAGTGAAACAACAGAAGTGATCTGGCTCCTTCTTTTCTCCTTCTCTCTCTCTCCGTTAGAGGATGGAGGCCGAGGTAGTGAGGAGTCACTGCTCCTCCAGGATGTTGGAGCGAAGCTTTGAGGAACTTCTACATGTTAGTTAAGTGAAGAAGATAAAGCTCCTGAAACACCTCAGTGATCCACACCTCATCTTATCTTGTCTCATGATTCGATGAAGCCTCACATTTCTCCAGAGTCTGAACCAGTAGATGTTCTGGATGCTGCAGGTTGAGTTCAGAGAAGTTCATGTTTGTCAGTGTCAGCAGGATTACACACAAACTACTGGACCAATCATCATGAAGCTTGGTAGAAGGAAGTGCTGAGTCAGGGAAAGAATCATTAAAGTTAAGTTACATTGGACTTTTTAATCTCTCTTTATCATTGTGAGTTACATTTGTCAACATTTTCACAGATTTTCTAATTCATGCATGAGTGACCTTCTGGTTTCCTCTTTTTTCCCATCATGCACTGACCCCAGACGAACAGTGAGCCCACGTGGCCCCTCCCCCTGGTGGATGGAGGACCCATGCTGAGGCCTCAGGGAGCCGCCTGCTGCTCACACAGAAATAAAGTTGATCTATAATTCAGCAGGAGGAAGCTCAGCGGCTTGAAATCTCAGCGGTGGAGAGAAGAAGAAAAACACACCTTCGATAACAAAGTCCCTTCGACACCGAACACGATGCGACTTCACTTCACTGCAGACAAAAGAAATCTGTTCACGCTCGGCTCCAGTTTGAGATTTTGACTTCATGTTTTCTTTCAGACGAGAGGAAAAAAAATATTCAAAGTGCACATTTAGGTTTTTATTTGATTAACGTTTGTGTTTGTGGATTAAAATCACAGTGTAAATATTTAAAGGCTCAAAATGAGTTTTTTTTCATATTCTAAAACTTTCGTAGTTTTATTCCTGTTTTTATTCAGAAGGTCTTTTTACTTAAGGGTTTGTTAATATAATTCATATAATGTTATTTGTTCATATAATTTACAGCCTGATTTATAAAAAATTCTTTATTATTATTATTCATAATAACTGTACATTCAGATTTATGATTATTTCAAAGTGATGAAAAAGAGATACTAGTTTTATTTTGTATTATTTAGTTTTAGTTCATGTTGATTAAGTTTGATAAAAGTCAGTTTTATTTGTTTTGCTGATTGTTGTGTTTGCATGTTGTTGTCCTGTTGACTAACAAATATAATGAAAAAAGAGAAAACTATTTGCTTTCTCTGTGATTATCGTTTAAAGCTCTGGATGAATAAAATGCCACCGTTATGGTTGTTAATAATAATTATAATAATGATAATGATGATGATAATAATGGTAATAATAACAACACATCCAAAATCTCGGATCTGTATATCGTCAAAATCATAATGGAATTGTAAAAAACAATGTTTAAATTGAAATTACTTCAGATTAACAAACATTTAATGACACAATACCTCATTTCCATTTATAAACAACTAATATTTATTGACTTAATCTGAGCATTTATTATTTTATTGCCTATTCTTTTTAAATTATTTACAATATAGTTCTATTTTACACTCTCACATGTTCTCTAATCTCTTCACCTCTTTTATTCTGTTCTTCTTTTAATGTGAATATTAGTATTGATAAGTTTACTCACTCGTTCATCAGCATCCTCCTCAGATTCAGATTCACCCCATCACAAGTCCAGAGGTTTATCACTTTCACTGATGAAACCGATGCAGAGAAACACACAGCATCTTCTTCTTCTTCCCCTTCTTCTCCTTCAGCCTCTTCTTACGCTGCTTCTTCTCCCTCTTCTTCTTCTTCGTCTTCTTCCTCCTCTTCTTCTTCCTCTGAATAAAACTCTCTCAGTCCATCGCTCTGTGTTTGTGTAACATCACTGAGAAAAGAAACAGCTGCAGCATCCTACTCTCTCTCTCTCTCTTTCTCTCTCTCTCTCTCTCTCTCTCTCTCTCTCTCTCTCTCTCTCTCTCTCTCTCTCTCTCTCTCTCTCTCTCTCTCTCTCTCTCCCTCTCATGGTTGTTTCTGTGACGTGTTAGCACCCCCCTAGTGGTTGATTCAAATTTAATAATCTTTATTTAAAGCTGCTCAAACACACACACAGTAATAATAACAACCTCGAGCTTCTTCAGTTTATTAATATTCTGTGTCTCAGCTGAGATTTAAATATTAAATGAAATCCCAGGTGTCATCAACTCATCAGTTTTTTAAATGACTCATACACGTTCACAAGCAGCTCAGAGTTTTTAGTTAACTCAGCTGACACAACATTCAAGTTTTCCTTTCCTCTAAAACGTAAATAAAAGCGTAAATAATTGTATCTAACTTTTTGTGAACCTCAAAAAATTGTGTTTATAGACAAAATATATCAACAAATATGTTGTGTCCTTCCTGGGAGACGGATCCTCACGTGTCTCTCTGAGGTTTCTACCTTCTTTACCTGTTAAAAGGTTTTTAGTAGTTTGTCCTGACTCGTGTTGAGGGTGAAGAACAGAGGATGTCTCACCTTGTTAAATCCTGTGAGACAAATTGTGATTTGTGAAAGATAGTTTTACATCTCCTAACTATTGATGTCTGTGAGAGTGGCGCACATGTAGTGGCCGGACTTTAGCTTTACATCTCATTGTGGACACTTGTCTTTCTTCACCTCTTTAATGAAAATGTCTTCCAGCTACAGAACCACAGACTGTACAGCAGAACCAGCAGAGGTCGCTCCGCAGACCAAGAGTGTGTCTGTTGTGTGTTGTTCACACGGACAGTGTGTGCGCTGCTGCATTTCCCTCAATTCAAGGTTATGGAATAAAGTGAAGGTCAGGACTCTACGGGATGAAGACCTGCAACTTCCGGTCTTTAACAAGCAAAGCTCCGTCTCAACAGAGTCAAACTCTGGAGTGCTTTTACTTTGAAAGGGGTTCAGGAAGTGTAACTCCATTTGTGACACAGATGAACATTGTGGTTCACAGCAGAAACATGTCACAAACATGAATTCATCAGATAAACATTGTGGATCAGCTCGTTGTTGTTTCTATAATAATGAAGAGAAACTTTCTTTATATTATTATTATTGTCTGTAAAATACATTTCATGTTAAATAACACACACACAGTCACACACACACACACACACACACACACACACACACACAAACACAGACACAAACAGTGACACACAGAGTCATGGGATTTCCAGTAACTGCAGCGAGGAAGTGAAACTGTTCAGACTCGTTCTAACTTCAAGCAGCAGACGGAGGACACGTGAAGTCTGAGGCTGGTGAGTGTTCAGCTACATTTATATTATTTACAGAGGTGGGAAGTACTTAAGTTGATTTCTAGATCTAGATCTGTACTTTACTTGAGTATTTCTTTTTCTGACGACTTTTTACTTTTACTCGACACATTTGAACACAGATTTCAGTTCTTCCTGCTTCTTATCTTCTCAAACTGACTTGTTACTTGAGCAGCGGAGGTTGGCGCACCTCTCTCTCCCCCTGGCGTGCTAAGGTCCGGCTGCGTGTTTTCAGTTTGGGGGGTGGGGGGCAGCGCGGCATCCGCAGGTTGGTCGGGCTGTTCCGGTAATGATCCCTCCGCAGGTTCACCTGCAGAAACTTTGTGACGAGTTTTATACGGAAGCGTGTTGCATTGACTTGAACCCTTTTTTCCTCTGATAATTATCTCAGAAAAACAGACCGTTTTTTTTCTTTATTCAGAAAAAGTTACATTTGTGAGTTAAGTTTTACGGAAGCGTATTGGTGCCATGACGTATAGTGTCGCTTAAAACGGTCAGACTCTCCTTCTGTATAAATAATAGTGAACTACAAAAGACTAATGTAGCCGAGCGGTTAGTTCTCTTATACTGTCAGGAGGCCTCAGCCGGAAGTGGACACGAGAGATGGTTATTGAATCGGGACATCACACCCATATCTATGATCACACCCGTTTATTTTCTTTCACACTTCAGAACTTCTCTATTGACAGAACCCTCTTCCGTAAGAACCCCTTTAAAAACAAAAGTCCCAACCAAAACCCTGCTTATAACCGGAACTACACATCAACCTTCCATAATGAAGCCACTAGATAAAATAGCTTACACTAACAAACGATATATTTGAATTGTTGACACAAATCTAAACTATCTTTTATCTATCTGTAGCATATCCCCGAAAGATGGTCGAGATTTTCAACTGATGTTTTCAGGTTTATTTGAAACTTATCTAAACAACACCGTGCCTTTTAGGGGGGTCGCTAAAACATAAAACCTGTCCTTTGTGACGCTACAGATTCATAACAGGAAGTCCACGTATATACAGGAACTTCCCTTTCAAAATGAAAGCATGTAAAAAAAAAAAATACTCTGTTTTTCTGAGATAAATATATTTCATGAGTTCAGTTACAAACAACAGTTTTAATTTTAACACACACACACATGTTTGTGGTTCTATGTTAGTGAGGAAACTCATTGGCATAATTCCTTCCCTAAGGGGGGGTCACAAAGTGAGGACCAGTCAAAAGGTTCTGACTCTGTGGGTTTTAGGCTCAAACTGGTCCTCACAAAGGTAGCTGTACAATAATACACACACTAACTAACTCACTCACACACACTTTTCTACTTGTGGACTTTAGAGAGAAGAAGAATCAGGATGAACTTCTGTCAGTGAATCAACAGTTTGACTCAACGCTGTGATTGGCTGAGTCCAACACATTAAACCTACAACTGTCTCCGGTTACCGTGACAACAGGGAAACAGTGTAGGAGGGTTGACTCTGTTATATTTGAAGAAACACTGAGTTTACGTACCTGGCTTCATTGTGTGTGTTTGAGCTCACTGTGTTTTTCCTCTCAGACTGAAGATGAGTGGTTATGAGGAGGAAGAGGACAGAGCAGAGTCTCCAGGGTTCAGCTGTGTGTCTCTGAAGAGTGACTGGTCCATGCATCAGCCTATATCCTTCAGTAAAGAGCCTGGACCCTCACACACAAAGTAAGAGACCTGCTACAAACACGTAAAGCTCCAAACTGAATCCTCAGAGAATGAACCAGTGAATGATGTGTTCTGAATAAAAACATGTTTGTGTTTGCAGAGGTCAGGACCACAGACTGAGAGCAGAGTCTCGAGGGTCCAGCTGTCTGTCTCTGAAGAGTGACTGGTCCATGGGAGTTCCTCCACACTTCAGTAATGAACCTGGACCCTCACACACAGAGTAAGAGACTGTTTCTACTGTGACCTGCTCTGAAGAGGATCTAGTTTCCTCTAGTGTGGCCCCTGCAATAGGACACAGCTTCATTGAAGTTGGTGACTAATCTCTCAGAATCACTCAAAGAGCTCAGACCTCCACCAAGAACCAACACGCTCCTTATGAAACCACTTTGGAATCCATTAGAGACTCATTTTGATTTGGATCTGCACCAAATTCCACACACTGGTAAACATCAGTCCTCTGAACATGTTTGTGAAAGACGACCCCCCCCCGATCTGGTTCACAGACCACAACCTTCCACCAAGTTTACTGGTAATCTGTTGTTTTATATAATCCCACTAACGAACCAACCAACACACAAACATACTGGGTGAAAACAAAACCTCCTTGACAGAAGTAATGACAACGTGTGACTGTGACATGTGAGTTATCAGGAAATGTCTTCACAGGGAGAGGAAGAGGAGTCATGTTTCTGAGGAGGAGCTGTCATCCTGCTGTGCTTCGTGTCAGGACGTCCTGAAGGATCCAGTCTCCACCAGCTGTGGACACTGGTTCTGCAGACAGTGCATCACCTCATACTGGGACAAGTCTGGTTCTTCAGGAGACTCCTCCTGTCCCCAGTGTGGAAAAAGATCCAGAACAGGAGCTGGAGGTCAGACAGCCGGTCAGAGCAGCACTGTACATGTGTCTGCTGATGTCTTCACTTCTGACAACAGCACATGTGGTTTTATTTTGTTCCTTCAGACAGCATCAACATTTAACATCGTTAGAAAAGCACAAAGTTAAATAGCTTATATTTTCTGTAGTTTTTCTGTATCTGATGAAAACAATCAGCAGATTCTCAGATTCTCTGTCTCTGACATTGTTTCTTGTCTTTCAGCAGATCGTGGTCTGCAGGAGGTTTTAGATGAACATCAGCTCAGTCTGAAGAAGAGATGTGAACATGTGACTGAAGGAAGTGATGCAACAGGAAGTAGAACCCTCCTCAACAGGATCTACACTGAGCTCTACATCACAGAGGGACAGAGTGAAGAGGTTAATACTCAACATGAGGTGAGGCAGCTTGAGACGGCTTCCAAGAAGAAGATCCTCCACGACACTCCCATCAGGTGCCACGACATCTTTAAAGCCTCCACTGACCAGCAGAGCAGCATCAGAGTCGTCCTGACCAACGGCGTCGCTGGCGTTGGAAAAACGTTCTCGGTGCAGAAGTTCACTCTGGACTGGGCCGAGGGTTTAGAGAACCAGGATGTGGGTCTGCTGACTGTGCTTTCGTTCAGGGAGCTGAACCTGGTGAAGGACCAGCAGCACAGTCTCCTCACGCTGCTCCGTGTTTTCCATCCAGCGTTACAGAAGCTCACGGCAGAGACGCTCGCTGTCTGTAAACCTTTGTTCATCTTTGATGGCCTGGATGAAAGCAGACTTTCTCTGGACTTCAACCACAGGGAGCTTGTGTCTGAGGTCACACAGAGGTCATCAGTCAACGTGCTGCTGACAAACCTCATCCGGGGGAATCTGCTTCCCTCGGCTCTCGTCTGGATAACCTCCAGACCTGCGGCGGCCAATCAGATCCCTCCTGCATGTGTTGACAGGGTCACAGAAGTACGAGGCTTCACTGAGGCCCAGAAGGAGGAGTACTTCAGGAGGAGATTCAGTGATGAAGAGCTGTGCAGCAGAATCATCTCACACATCAAGACGTCCAGGAGCCTCCACATCATGTGTCAAATCCCAGTCTTCTGCTGGATCAGTGCTACAGTTCTGGACCACATGTTGACCACAGAGCAGAGAGGAGAGCTGCCCAAGACCCTGACTGACCTGTACTCACACTTCCTGCTGGTTCAGACAAAGAGGAAGAACAAGAAGTACGGTGAGGGACATGAGATGAATCCACAGCAGCTGACGGAGGCTGACAGGGACGTTCTCCTGAAGCTGGGGAGGCTGGCACTTAAACATCTGGAGGAAGGAAACATCATGTTCTACCAAGAAGACCTGGAGCGGTGTGGTCTTAATGTCACAGAGGCCTCGGTGTACTCAGGAGTTTGTACTGAGATCTTCAGAAGAGAGTGTGTGATCTTCCAGAAATCAGTCTACTGCTTTGTTCATCTGAGCGTTCAGGAGTTTCTGGCTGCAGTCTACATGTTCCACTGTTACACCGAGAGGAACACAGAAGAACTCAACAACTTCTTGGGAACATGGAGGAACAAATGGGGTACCTTCTCCCTGGATGACCTCCTGAAGAGAACTATGAAGAAATCCCTCACCAGTACAAATGGTCATCTGGACCTGTTTGTTCGCTTCCTTCATGGCCTCAGTCTGGAGTCCAACCAGAGAGTCTTAGGAGGCCTTCTGGGTCGGAGAGAGAACAATCCAAAGATCATCCAGAGAGTCTTAGGAGGCCTGCTGGGTCGGACAGAGAACAATCCAGAGATCATCCAGAGAGTCATCAAGAACCTGAAGGAGATGAGGAGTGATGCAATTTCTCCTGACAGAAGCATCAACATCTTCCACTGTCTGACTGAGATGAACGACCACTCAGCTCATCAGCAGATGAAACAGTTCCTGACGTCAGAGAACAAATCAGAGGAGAAACTCTCTGAGATCCACTGCTCAGCTCTGGCCTACATGCTGCAGATGTCAGAGGAGGTTCTGGATGAGTTTGACTTGGAGAAGTTCAACACATCAGACCAGGGTCGACGGAGACTGATCCCAGCTGTGAGGAACTGCAGGAAGGCTGTGTGAGTCCAGATATGATCAATAACATGTTCAATCAGTGGAGAAGAGTCGTTCTTCAAATACACTCAGTGTTAAATGATCCTCATTGTTTTGGGCAGCATGGTGTTGCAGTGGTCAACACTGTTAGTGCAGCTGTGAGGAGGAGGTTCTCCTGGTGTCTGGATTCTACAGCTTCCGCCACAAACCATAATACATGTAGATCAGAGAGAGTGTGTGTGTGTGTGTGTGTGTGTAATAAAGTTATTATTATGTACATATACATTCTCATTGTTCTCATGTAGATCTAGAACAACTAGATCAGATGTGGAAAGTGAAATCCAATGTGATCACTGTGCTGGAGTTTGAGGGTTCAGACATACGACCATATGGGGTCCAAGGGAGATTATCGTATATACTATATAAATATATATGAGCAAACAGCTAGCACAGTGAGTCAAAATGTGAAGAAATCCCCTAAAGACAGACTTGAGATATCATGTTCAAGAGCTCATGAACATGTTCTGTGACCTTGACCTTAGACCACCTGAATCTAATGAGTTCCTGTTAGTTTGAATCAACGCTTGAACCAAATCTGAAAGGATTCTCTTGAGGTGTTTTGAACAAAAAGGGGATTTACCAGGGTGAGGGTCACATGATCACGTTTTGTATGAATGTTGTGTTTTCTGATTTAATTCTCACAGATTTGATATTTTCTTTAATTACAGACTCCGTGGTTGTCTACTCTCAGAGACTCAGTGTGAAGTTGTGGCCTCAGCTCTGAAGTCAGAACCCTCACATCTGAGAGACCTGGATCTGAGTAGCATCTACGTGCAGAATTCAGGAGTGAAGCTGCTGGACTCAGGAGTGAAGCTGCTGTGTTCTGGACTGGAGAGTCCAAACTGTCGACTGGAGACTCTGAGGTCCTTAAATCCTTCTTCACTTTCTTTCTTATTGGGTCATTATTTATTTAAATTGTCTCAGTTCTGCTCTGCTCACTGTCCCTCAGTCATCTGTCCCTCAGCCAGCCTGTCAGTCACGTCCACCTCATCAACTCCATTCACCTGCACTCACCTGCTCCTGATCACTGAGAAAGTGTCAGTAAATAACATGTGGACTGAGGCCGAGCACTAGTCCTCCTCAGGTTTTCAAAATAAGAAACATTCTTATTGAAACACGTTGGACAGTTGATAACTATAGAAACAAACAGGAAGTGACATCAGGAGCCGTCCCTACTTTAAACAGTGTTTAATTACACAAACCTGCTCAGTGACCAACACACAGAGAAGAAGCTGATGAATGAAACAATGGTCCAACATGTCTGATCTGATATTTATCTTCAGGTCACAGACTGGACTGAGGTCGGCAGCATGTTGAGAGTCTGTGTTGACATGATGACGATCCACAACAACAGGAGGACACGTTCTAATATTCATATTTCTTTATTCAGGTTGAGGGGCTGCATTCTGACAGAGATCAGCTGGTCTTCTCTGGCTTCAGCTCTGAGGTCAAACCCCTCTCATCTGAGAGAACTGGATCTGAGTAACAACGACCTGCAGGACTCAGGAGTGAAGGAGCTGTGTTGTTTTCTACAGAGTCCAACCTGTCTACTGGAGACTCTGGGGTCAGTTCACTGACTGACTTTTGTAGTTCTCATATCTTTAAAACAGCATTTAAATACAATTTTTCTAATTTAATTCTAATTTAACATAATTCCTCTTCATATATAACATGAATACATTCATTAATTAATCTATGACATCTTAAATATTCAGCTCCTGCTAAAACACTGAGTTTAGTTCTGGATTTCCTAAACTGATCTGCAGGACAGAGACCGGTTCCAAATAATCTACTTGTACTGAATCAGGACTCTTTTTTTAGTCCAACATGTATGATTTCATATTTATCTTCCATGTTATGAGTCTGTGCTCACATGAATATGTGTCTGTTATTTTCACACATGAACTCAGTTTAATTTACAGTTAAGTTTTATTCTTTATTCAGGTTGGTGGATTGCAGTCTGTCAGAGTTTAGCTGTTATATTCTGGCTTCAGCTCTGAGGTCAAACCCCTCTCATCTGAGAGAACTGGATCTGAGTGACAACGACCTGCAGGACTCAGGAGTGAAGGAGCTGCTTGATCTACAGCAGAGTCCAACCTGTCGACTGGAGACTCTGGGGTCAGTTCACTGACTGACCTTTGTAGTTCTCATATCTATAAAGCAGCATTTATATACTATTTATCTCCTTTAATTGTCATTTAACATAATTCGTCTTCATGCATAACTTGAACTTATCATTAATTAATTTGTGACATTTTAAATATTCAGCTACTTGTTAAAACACTGAGTTTAGTTCTGGATTTCCTAAACTGATCTGCAGGACAGAGACTGGGTCCAAATAATCTATTGGTACTGAATCAGGACTCGTTTTTAGTCCAACATGTATGATTTCATATTTATCTTCCATGTTATGAGTCTGTGGTCACATGAATATGTGTCTGTTATTTACACAGATCAACTCAGTTTAATTTACAGTTAAGTTTTATTCTTTATCCAGGTTGAGGAGCTGCAGTCTGACAGATATCAGCTGTTCTTCTCTGGCTTCAGCTCTGAAGTCAAACCCCTCTCATCTGAGAGAACTGAATCTGAGTAACAACGACCTGCAGGACTCAGGAGTGAAGGAGCTGTGTGGTTTTCTACAGAGTCCAACCTGTCGACTGGAGACTCTGGGGTCAGTTCACTGATTGACCTTTGTAGTTCTCATATCTATAAAACAGCATTTATATACTATTTATCTCCTTTAATTGTCATTTAACATAATTCGTCTTCATGCAAAACTTGAACTTATCATTAATTAATTTGTGACATTTTAAATATTCAGCTACTTGTTAAAACACTGAGTTAAGTTCTGGATTTCCTAAACTGATCTGCAGGACAAACACTGGGTCCAAATAATCTATTGGTACTGAATCAGGACTCGTTTTTAGTCCAACATGTATGATTTCATATTTATCTTCCATGTTATGAGTCTGTGGTCACATGAATATGTGTCTGTTATTTACACAGATCAACTCAGTTTAATTTACAGTTAAGTTTTATTCTTTATCCAGGTTGAGGAGCTGCAGTCTGACAGATATCAGCTGTTCTTCTCTGGCTTCAGCTCTGAAGTCAAACCCCTCTCATCTGAGAGAACTGAATCTGAGTAACAACGACCTGCAGGAGTCAGGAGTGAAGGAGCTGTGTGGTTTTCTACAGAGTCCAACCTGTCGAATGGAGACCCTGAGGTCAGACATCATGTTTTAATTTTAAAGGTTCAGTTTTTAGAATGTAGCAACATAGTGGTGAAGGGTCATGTTACAGCTGAATACCCCCCCCCCCCCCCCTTCCGACCATGAAAGAGAATCTGTGGAAGCTTCAGTTGTCATAGAAACTCAAAAGGTTCAGTTTGTCAAGTCTGGGCTACTGTAAAAAACATGGCTTCCTCCGTAGAGAGAGGACCCGCTCCTGATGTAAATATAAAGTATGTAGATATAAAGTATTTAAATATAAAGTATGTTAATATAAATGGCTCATTCTAAAGTAAAGAAAACAGCAATTGTTGCAATTCAGATGAAACCAGTGAAAACATCCCTAGGATTCTTTTCTCTTCAGTTTCTAACAATGGATCCTTTCACCTGAATCTTCCACACTGGAGCTTTAAGGTCAAAGGTCAGAACATGTGTTCCTAACAGTCAACACTGATCCTGAGCTGAGAGATGTTTGTAGAATGAGCGCTGAGGACCGAGTCCGGCTCAATGTGACTGAAGTTTCACTGACAGAGAAACAATCCAATGCTGGACAATGTGTCCATGTAATGTTTCTGTGGAAGCTAACCAGGACTTGTCCCGGTGGTCCTGTGGACTGACCACATGACAGCGTGCTGCGTTGGTGTTCTGGGACTGGGCTCAGGGTCCAGAGTCCAAGATGATTATATTTGATTCCTTTAATTTTTAGGACCAAGTTCTTCAGCCCAGTTTCTTCCACTTTGGGTTCATTTCCAACATGAGACCCTTCCTCTGGTTTCAGGACTTACACTGGGTCGTCCATGCCTTTATCTTCTCACCACTAGATCTCTGTCCAGCCCTGTACACACGTGTTCCTCAGGGTCCCTGCACCACTTTCAACTGGTCCAACTGCTGCTCAGATCATCGCCACTTCAAGAAAACATGATCATGGAACTGCTCCTTTCACACCTCAACTGTGGAACATGTTCTGACAAGTGGGTCGGACATTTTCTGGAGCTGAAGCAGCAGCAGGAGATTGTCCGGGTCCGACTCGTTCACAGCAACAGGAACATGTGGGAACATTCAGACGAGGGGCGGAGCCAAAACACATATCTCCATGATAACCATGGTTACGTTAAGTTATGTTAAGTTACAGGTTCATTGTGAAGGACAAATAATCTATTTGTACTGAATCAGGACTCGTTTTTAGTCCGACATGTCTGATTTCATATTTATCTTCCATGTTATGAGTCTGTGCTCACATGAATATGTGTCTGTTATTTTCAAACATGAACTCAGTTTAATTTACAGTTAAGTTTTATTCTTTATCCAGGTTGAAGAGCTGCAGTCTGTCAGAGATCAGCTGTTCTTCTCTGGCTTCAGCTCTGAGGTCAAACCCCTCTCATCTGAGAGAACTGGATCTGAGCCACAACAGGCTGCAGGACTCAGCAGTGAAGGAGCTGCTTGATCTACAGCAGAGTCCAACCTGTCGACTGGAGACTCTGAGGTCAGTAGATGGGTGGAGTCAGTCCACGCTGCTTTCATCAGTATTTTACTAAACACAGTCAGTATCACAGATCCAGGGTCTGTGCTACCAAGCAGGATTTGTGGTTATCAGGTTAACTTCAGGTTTAGTTTTTTCAGTCCTACGAAGCTCGTCCACTTCTTAACGAGGTAAATCACCATGGTAACTTCTGATGAACGGCTAACCTGCTCCAGGTTAAGTTGGAGATCAACCCGTATCAAAGCTCCGCCCCCTGACCACAGTGACTCTACACTGTTGTGTGGTGCACACTCTCCTTAAAGGGACGGATAAGGGAAGTTTAAATCAACGTCTGGTTGGTTCAGTTGATCTCTAACTCACCCAGAACATCTCAATGTCTCCAGACTCATCAGATTCAGTGAGACAATGTGTGTCCTCAAAGACAGTATGTGTCCTCAGACACAGTTAGACAGTGTGTGTCCTCAGAAACAGTGAGATAGTGTGTGTCCTCAGAGTCAGTGAGAAAATGTGTCCTCAGAGACAGTATGTGTCCTCAGACACAGTGAGACAGTGTGTGTCCTCAGAGACAGTGTGTGTCCTCAGACACAGTGAGACAATGTGTGTCCTCAGAGACAGTATGTGTCCTCAGACACAGTGAGACAGTGTGTGTCCTCAGAGACAGTGTGTGTCCTCAGACACAGTGAGACAGTGTGTGTCCTCAGAGACAGTATGTGTCCTCAGACACAGTGAGACAGTGTGTGTCCTCAGAGACAGTGTGTGTCTTCTTCTCTTCCACTCGTCTTGTTAGTAAACAGCAGATTCAGATCTCGTGACCTCGAGTTATTTAACTCGTTCACACACGTTATTATGTCGTGGTCACGTAATATATTTTTACCAGATGCCACCAGGGGGCGCTGTAACTTACACATTGACAAGATCCAGATGTTTTACCAGCTGTTCTTCCTGTATTTAGCAGCTGTGACTGAGTTTCTTTTATTCTGGATCATGTGTTTGTTCTCCTCTGATTTTTATTATAGAACAGTTTGATCCTGGTTGTGAAATATGAGGCTCTGCTGTCAGTCAAACTGTCCATGTCTGTGATTGGTCAAACACAGTAGACCCCGCCCCTTTTATGTGCACGCTCAGATCTCGATGAGGAAAACCTGAGTTAACTTAACGAGTTGATGAACCAGCGTCATGTGACCACTTAGTCTGACTGTGTCTGTCAGGTTCAGTTGAGCTGATCTCAGAAAGATCTCCTGGACATGTTGAAGTGTCTTCGTAGTTCAGGCCTCAGTGTTTCCTCAGTGAAGCTGTGAGAGGACAATGAGGACAGACGTCAGGATTGGACAGAGACACAGAGAGACAACAGTCGTCCAATCAGACGAGCCACAAGCTGCTTGGGATCATGTGATTGAGTTGACGTGAAGACGACAGTTGTTGTTGTTTTCATGTGAACAGGAAGTGAAGCTGGACCACAGCTGACAGCCTCACATGAGGGACAGAGACGTCTTCATCTGATCTGAGACACTTTGTCCTCTCACTTCATCAGTGAAGAACTGATCAGGTGGATCTTTGTCACAGCTCTGAGATCAGTGGGACTGAAGCCTCTCCTCATCACCATGGTAACCAGGAGCTCTTGATACAGAGCAGAACCTCTGCTGAGGTCCATCTGTCTCATCTGGTCCCAGTTTGTCAGAAGCAGATGTTCATCAACACACAGTGAAACATGTCTTCACCTGTAACAGCAGTAAATCCACCTCTCAGGTGTCCACTCTGCACTTTGACATGCAGAGGACACACACTGAGCTCTTAGCGTGTTCAGTCCAACACGTGAACATGAAGCAGAGAGGAAGCTGCTCCATCTCTGAACAGGACTGAAGTCCCTGCTGCTCTTTCTACTGGATGAGCTGCATCACTGACTCACAGCTGATGAAGTGAGTCTCTGTGAAACTGATGTCTTCTTCTCTCAACAGGTGGGAGGGGAGGTCTTTCTGGAGGTTCGTGTGAAGAGGACAGTGTGTGTGGACGGAGGCTGAGCTGTGTCCTGAGGATCCAGAGGCTGAAGCAGCAGCAGCTTGTGTGTAGTCTCCAATCTACACAAACCCTAATCTGCATGTGTTTGTGAGATGAAGCCGGAGCACCTGGAGAAAACACGTGGAGAACATGCAGACTCCACACAGGAAGACCCATCTGAACCGGATTCAAACCAGCAACCTTCCTGCCCCGATTGTGTTTATTCACATGAAGAATGTGTTTATTGAAATGACACAACACAAGCAGAATATATAAACCCTCTATAAAGAGTCACATACAGTGTGTTTAAGTTTGTCTTTATTATTGTCCACCTTTGTCCCTCAGTATGTCTCCATGTGTGTAGAACCACATTCTGTGTATATGTTTGTTTATGATCTTAAAGTTCCTGGATTCAGGTCACAAATTGATTTAGTTCAACACAAAGTTAAACACATTGAAATCACTTTGAGTTTAAAATCAGAGTTTTGTCTTTGACACAAAAGATCAAAACTCTGGACTTAAAAATGGGACGTTTTCATTTCTGCATCAGGTGCAGAGCGATGGTGGCTTTTCTACTTTTGACCCACAGGTGGCGCTTCAGTATAACAGCAGCACATCCCAGTCAAAGCCTTTATATTCAGTCTATGAGTCAAACACATGGATCATTTCCTCTGTGACAAACCAGATGTAACGAGAAGAAAAACATCTCAGAGAGAAAAGTTCTGTTTCTACTTGTCTCTGCTTTAATGCTCAATAAACATCCTTCCACCGACTTCACTGGAATCATGACTCAGCGTTTCTTTCCTCTTCAAGCAAATAGGTGGAAACATCTCGTCCTTGGTGCAGGTAAAAGAACAAAATCACCAGTTTGACATAATGGAAACAAGCAGAAGAAAAGTGAATGAGACATTTACAGGATGAAGAAGAGTCGATGAAGAGCAGAGCATCTTTACGTCTCTGAGGAAACTGTTTTCAAGGATTTTATACAAACGTCCTTGTGCTCTCACTGCAATGCATTGCCTTGTGGTTTGTGCACCATAATTACTAATTAACTTGAAACCTTTTGTAAACCAGTTTGTAATTTAAGAAATGAAATGCCAGTGTATTCAGATACATGTATTCCTGTGTGTTGAAATCTGGCGATACTATGAGTTCTTGTAACAGGAGGGAAGGTGAAGGACTACACATAATACTCTGTTCCCAATATAGAGATGGATCAAAGGAGCCAAAGAATGGAACGACTGGGTTTGTTGTCCCAGAATTAAATATAAATATAAAGGAAATAACAGCAGATCACAGTATATACAGTTGAGATGTTGGCAATAGCAACGGCATCACAGTGGACAGAGCAAAACCAGATGAGTCAGCATTGGTATCATTACAGTCATCCCACAGCAGAGCAGATACACTGTATGAAACACACCAGACACTATTCAGACGACATCACACACAGAAGTCCGGTTCATGTGGATCCCAGCTCACTGAGCATCGAGGGCAATGAAATGGACAAAACAATCTTTAAAACAGGAGAGAGTCACAGAGGAAGCTTTCAGTGAGGCCCAAGCTAAAGCAGGAAGTAGAAGCAACATCATGACTGACTGGACAAAACAATGAGGGAGGAAAAGGATCATCTATATGAAATAAAACAAAAAGTGGGAGGAATGAAAACAATGATTAAAACAGCAGAGAGCAAACAGTTGTATCAAGGTGAAGATGAGGACTCACAGGATTAAACACAACAATCATTTAATATCATCCATCAGTGTGAATGTGGCTCAGGGGAAGAAAGTGTGGAGCATCAGAAATATAAAGAGAAAGAGAAAAGCTACAGAAGCAGCCGAGGAAATGTTAAACCTAAAGAATCTGTTCAGAGTTGAGGAAGAGAAATATAAAGTTTGAGTTTTTAAAAGAAACTGGATGAATGAGGAGGATTTAAGTTGAAGGGTTTGTTATTTGTCTTCATGTATTTCCGCAGACAAAACACTCCAGCACAGTAGGTGGCGCTAACGCACCTTGAAACTCAGGTGCCACCCTCCACGAAAGCAGAAGAAGATCCCGCCCACCTGCAGCAAGTGCAGGTCATCGCTCAGCTGATTGGAGGAACTCAGGGGGAGGAGCTACCACACGTCACTACAGCAAACAGTGTTTTAACAGAGACTTTCATTTGAACCAGTTTCACACCTGAAGCCAACTGAACGTGTTTCACACCGACTCACAGATTCCTTCCTGTTCACAGTAATTTCCTCTGAGTGGGTCACTTAGCTCTTCCTGTTAGCGTTAGCATTGATGTGTTGACTCCATTGTTCCAGAGAGTTGTTGCTGTGTCAGCTCATTTACGCAGCTGCTCTATTTCTTCATATCATTATTAATAACCACACTAACGGATTCATTGTGTTTGTGTTCAGCAGAGAGCTGACTGGAAAAATTATAACAAAAATATACATATACTGTATAATTTTACACATTTTTGACCCCAGATGCTGAGTCTCAAATAGAATGGACTAGTGGATCTGAACTTCAGGGACAACAAGCAGGAAAATGAGAAGTTAAACATTTATACCTATATTTAGTTTTTTAACCTCGTCTTCTATCTCAACCTCATCAAGTTTGACTTTCATGAGCCACAATGTGAGGAATTCATCTGGCGGATTTTACACAATATTTTGATCCGCCCCTGCTGCTCTACAGGCTCCGCCCCTCACCTGGATGTTCCTGTTTGAACGAGTCGGACCCGACAACCTGCTGCTGCTGCTTCACAAACACCAACTACACAACATGTCAGGTGGATATTATCTCGACATGTTGTGTGAAGCCCTGACCCACCTGCAGAATGTCCTCCTCCGAGTCACATGACAGCAGTTTTCCCAGTCTGGTGTCTGGGAACTTCTTCAGCGTGGTGGAGCACAGGCTCCTCTTCAGGCCTCCGACGTTCACGTGGATCAGACCCTCGTCCGAGTCCCGGTGGAGCCAGCGCGGCACGCTCTCCTTCACCATGGTTACCGACTGTGGGGGGGGAAGACGCAACTCAGGTGAGTCTGAGAATAAAGGTGACAAGGAGAAAACGAGAGCACACACCTGAAACCACATTCACATGAACTAGATCCTGATTCTTATCTGGATCTTCACCACATTGCACTCATAGATATCCGTCCTCAGTGGTCGTGTGTCTTTCTTTGTTCTTCAGCTGCAGGTGTTTGATTTGTTTTTTGTATTGTGATCATTTTGACTAATCGCAGCTTTAAACACTTTTTTAGATGGAGGCCTGGACGTGACTCAGATCTTTTCTTTCAGTCACATGTTTTTAACAGAGCAGCCGGACTTCACCTCTTCTCTTCTTCCTGCTGCTGTTTAATCCAGTTTCTCCTTCTCTCTCTCCGTAAGGGGATGGAGGCCGAGGTAGTGAGGAGTCACTGCTCCTCCAGGATGTTGGAGAGAAGCTTTGAGGAACTTCTACATGTTAGTACTTCTACAAGTGAAAAAGATAAAGCTCCTGAAACACCTCAGTGATCCACACCTTATCTTATCTTATCTTATCTTATCTTGTCTCATCTCGTCTCAATTCCCAGTCATGATTCGATGAAGCCTCACATTTCTCCAGAGTCTAAACCTCTAGATGTTCTGGATGCTGCAGGTTGAGTTCAGAGAAGTTCATGTTTGTCAGTGTCAGCAGGATTACACACAAACTACTGGACCAATCATCATGAAGCTTGGTAGAAGGAAGTGCTGAGTCAGGGAAAGAATCATTAAAGTTAAGTTACATTGGACTTTTTAATCTCTTTTTATCATTGTGAGTTACACTTTTCAACATTTTCACAGATTTTCTACTTCATGCATGAGTGACCTTCTGCTTTCCTCTTTTTTCCCATCATGCACTGACCCCAGACGAACAGTGAGCCCACGTGGCCCCTCCCCCTGGTGGATGGAGGACCCATGCTGAGGCCTCAGGGAGCCGCCTGCTGCTCACACAGAAATAAAGTTGATCTATAATTCAGCAGGAGGAAGCTCAGCGGCTTGAAATCTCAGCGGTGGAGAGAAGAAGAAAAACACACCTTCGATTACAAAGTCCCTTCGACACCGAACACGATGTGACTTCACTTCACTGCAGACAAAATAAATCTGTTCACGCTCGGCTCCAGTTTGAGATTTTGACTTCATGTTTTCTTTCAGACGAGAGGAAATAAAATATTCAAAGTGCACATTGAGATTTTTATTTAATTAAAGTTTGTGTTTGTGGATTAAAATCACAGTGTAAATATATAAAGGCTCAACATGAGTTTTTTCTTCATATTCTGAAACTTTAGTAGTTTTATTCGAGTTTTATTCCTGCTTTTATTCTGAAAGTCTTTTTACTGAAGGGTTTGTTAATATAATTCATATAATGTTATTTGTTCATATAATTTACAGCCTGATTTATAAAACATTTTATTCATAATAACTGTACATTCAGATTTATAATTATTTCAAAGTGATGAAAAAGAGATACTAGTTTTATTTTGTATTATTTAGTTTTATTTTATGATTAGGTTTGATAAGTCAGTTTTATTTGTTTTGCTGATTGTTGTGTTTGCATGTTGTTGTCCTGTTGACTTATGAAAACCAACAAATATAATGAAAAAAAGAGAAAACTATTTGCTCTCTCTTTGAGTTAAAGATCCAGAGCATCGTTAAAAGATCTGGATAAATAAAACAACACTCTTATGGTTGTGGTTATAATAACAATAATTATGGTAATAACACATCCAAAAATCGTCTCTGAAAACCGTGGATTCTGATATATCGTCAAAATCATAAGGAATTGTAAAAAAAATGTTTAAATTGAAATAACTACAGATTAACAAACATTTAATGACACAATACCTCATTTTCATTTATAAACTATCTAATATTTATTGACTTAATCTTAGCATTTATTATTTTATTGCCTATTCTTTTTAAATTATTTTATAATCACTATAATTATATTTTACGCTCTCACGTTTTCTCTAATCTCTTCACCTCTTTTATTCTGTTCTTCTTTTAATGTTAATATTAGTATTGATAAGTTTACTCACTCGTTCATCAGCATCCTCCTCAGATTCAGATTCACCCCATCACAAGTCCAGAGGGTTATCACTTTCACTGATGAAACCGATGCAGAGAAACACACTGCATCTTCTTCTTCCCGTTCTTCTCCTTCTTCTCCTTCTTCCTCTTCTTCCACTTCTTCTTCTCCCTCTTCTGCCTTATTCCTCCTGTTCTTCTTCCTCTGAATAAAACTCTCTCAGTCCATCGCTCTGTGTTTGTGTAACATCACTGAGAAAAGAAACAGCTGCAGCTTCCTCTCTCTCTCTCTCTCTCTCTCTCTCTCTCTCTCTCTCTCTCTCTCTCTCTCTCTCTCTCTCTCTCTCTCTCTCTCTCTCCTCTCTCTCTTCAACAGACATGTTAGCGCCCCCCAGCGGTTGATTCAAATCTAATAATCTTTATATAAAGCTGCTCAAACACACAGTAATAATATCAACCTCGAGCTTCTTCACTTTATTAATATTCTTTGTCTCAGCTGAGATTTAAATATTAAATTAAATCCCAGGTGTCATCAACTCATCGGTTATAAACCGGTCGTAAATAAAGAAAGTGACGTTTATTATATGAAGCAAAAGATTATGTGTTTATTTACTCATTTATTTTGTCCAGATTTAATTTTCTGTTTTTATTTGAAGAGGAGAAACAGTAAAGTAACACAAATGAGGTGAAATGATGAAGAGCTGCTCTGTCTCACAAAAGAAGAAAACACTAAACAACAGCAGTTTTTATGTCTTTATTATTTGAAGAAAGATCTAAACACACTAAACCATTAATCTTACATCTGTAAAATTAAGCTTTCTTCATTGTATTTGTAAAATTCAAATTTTATAAATCAAAAAATATCTTTGTGAACCAATTTAAAAGAACAACTCAACTCTTACAACTGCCACTCATTTCACATTTCACAGCCATGTCTGTGAGGAGGGTGCCACCTAGTGGCCAGACTTTGGTTTTACATCTCAGTGTCGATCTTCACCTCTTTAATGAAAATGTCTTCAAGCTGCAGAACCAGCAGATCAAAGTCATTTATCTTTTGTTTAACATGATGTTGTTACAGTTAAAGTGACGCGTCGGCCATCTTTATTTAAAGACTTTGATCTTAAGTCTCCTCGAGGATCAAAGTTACTTCTACATGTTTGAAGTGGAGTGAGAGAACAGTTCTTCAGTTTCTTTTCATCTGCATCTTCACCACTAGATGTCACTAAATCTGACACATTAGTCCTTTAAAAAAAACACAAATGTGTCTTTTAACCCTTTATAGAAACATGAGGTTCTGACATCATCAGAGCAAGTTCGACATTTTAAAACCATCTTTAAGGTCGTTCACCGTAGAACCTGTTTGGATCTTCTCCGAGGTTCCACCACCTTGTTTTCTCCGGTGTTGCAGCACCTGCAGCAGAAGAGTCGTCTGTTGAGGCCGTTGAACTTCTTGTCTCCGATGCCGTAGATGAGCGGACTGAGCAGACGTGGCAGCACATTGGTGAACAGGAAGGTGACGAAGAGGATGGTGGTGCGGTCGTTGGGCCACGTGGTGACGAGAGCGATGTTGATGAAGGGCGAGAGGAACAACAGGGTGCAGATGAACAGCTGGACTCCGTGCAGCAGGATGGTGTTGAGGGCGTTTCTGGCCGAGGCCCGGTAAGATCCGGAAACTGTCCGGGCGGTGCAGAGGACTTTGAGGAAGGTGATGATCAACGTCAGGAAGACGAAGGAAAACATAAGAACCTGACGGAGAGAAAATCACTTTAATCTGAAATGTGTGAATTCATTTCTCTGTTGTGACCTTGTGTGTGATGGAGTTTGTAAAATGTTGTGAAGGAGATTTCCACAATAAAGTTGAACTCAAGTATCAACCCAACGTGACGTCACAGGCTGGTTGGTGAGCTGCTGCTCTGAAGCCTCACTTTGACTTTTTGTTCAGCGACATCTTGGTTTTTTGAAACCAGAAGTAACCATATTTGGAAGAGCAAGGGGTGGAGCCTGACTGAGAGCTCAATGACACGACTCTTAAACCCATTGGACGGTGCTAGATGTCAATCATAATGTGGTGTCTCACCTGGTGTTAACATCCGTCTGCTGATCACACAACACATGAAGTGACTGAGTGTTGGTTTGACTCCAGAGTTTATGAGGCTCATTTAAACATCATGAAGAATCACATTGTTGAAGTTGTTCTACATGTATTTATGTATTGCTGATCTACACTGATGAGATCTGTTGAGCCCGGTCAATTCCGGAACGAACAGCGTGTCGTTGATTCGAGGTTCAGATGGGAAAGGTTAATAATTTAGACAAGTTCCATGTTCAAAAGTTTCACAGTAATAAGTTTATTGCATAAGAACAATACTTACAGAGAGTCTCTGGGGTTCTGCCGGACACGTCACCAGGTTCACTGGATCATGTCGAGAAGAAGCGCCCACACTCATCCTAAGTCCACAGTATTTATCAAGACACAGGGTGCAACACAGAGGCGGATCTTTTCTTTGAGGGAACTCAGCAATTGGCCAGATGTATACTGTTTCCTCAAAGTGCAGTTTTTTGCAAGCATATCACTTGTGAGAGAAAATCCAATCGAACCTAGTGTCCTTATCAAACAGGGAGTTTGCCACAGCGGAGAGACACAGCAGATTAGACTTAGAGGAGGTTTTCATACCTTTTTCTCACAATATTTCATGAAGTACTTCATT